>NW_025533470.1:1602500-1612500 GCF_020615455.1 Coregonus clupeaformis
TTAGAGAGAGAGAGAGACAGAGACAGGGAGGCAGCTTAAGCCCCACCCTTTTCAACATATATATATATATCAACGAATTGGCACTAGAACAGTCTGCAGCACCCGGCCTCAGCCTACTAGAATCTGAAATCAAATGTGTACTGTTTGCTGATGATCTGGTGCTTCTGTCCCCAACCAAGGAGGGCCTACAGCAGCACCTAGATCCTTCTGCACAGATTCAGTCAGACCTGGGCCCTGACAGTAAATGTCAGTAAGACAAAATAATCGTCTTCCAACCGGCTCCCAAGAGAAGACAGGCTACGTGCACACTGCCCACAAAATGAGGTGGAAACTGAGCTGCACTTCCTAACCTCCTGCCAAATGTATGACCATATTAGAGACATACTGTGGGGGAAAAAAGTATTTAGTCAGCCACCAATTGTGCAAGTTCTCCCACGTAAAAAGATGAGAGAGGCCTGTAATTTTCATCATAGGTACACGTCAACTATGACAGACAAAATGAGAAAAAAAATCCAGAAAATCACATTGTAGGATTTTTTATGAATTCATTTGCAAATTATGGTGGAAAATAAGTATTTGGTCAATAACAAAAGTTTCTCAATACTTTGTTATATACCCTTTGTTGGCAATGACACAGGTCAAACGTTTTCTGTAAGTCTTCACAAGGTTTTCACACACTGTTGCTGGTATTTTGGCCCATTCCTCCATGCAGATCTCCTCTAGAGCAGTGATGTTTTGGGGCTGTCGCTGGGCAACACGGACTTTCAACTCCCTCCAAAGATTTTCTATGGGGTTGAGATCTGGAGACTGGCTAGGCCACTCCAGGACCTTGAAATGCTTCTTACGAAGCCACTCCTTCGTTGCCCGGGCGGTGTGTTTGGGATCATTGTCATGCTGAAAGACCCAGGCACGTTTCATCTTCAATGGCCTTGCTGATGGAAGGAGGTTTTCACTCAAAATCTCACGATACATGGCCCCATTCATTCTTTCCTTTACACGGATCAGTCGTCCTGGTCCTGGTCGCAGAAAAACAGCCCCAAAGCATGATGTTTCCCCCCCCATGCTTCACAGTAGGTATGGTGTTCTTTGGATGCAACTCAGCATTCTTTGTCCTCCAAACACGACAAGTTGAGTTTTTACCAAAAAGTTCTATTTTGGTTTCATCTGACCATAAGACATTCTCCCAATCCTCTTCTGGATCATCCACATGCACTCTAGCTAACATCAGACGGGACTGGACATGTACTGGCTTAAGCAGGGGGACACGTCTGGCACTGCAGGATTTGAGTCCCTGGCGGCGTAGTGTGTTACTGATGGTAGGCTTTGTTACTTTGGTCCCAGCTCTCTGCAGGTCATTCACTAGGTCCCCCCGTGTGGTTCTGGGATTTTTGCTCACCGTTCTTGTGATCATTTTGACCCCACAGGGTGAGATCTTGCGTGGAGCCCCAGATCGAGGGAGATTATCAGTGGTCTTGTATGTCTTCCATTTCCTAATAATTGCTCCCACAGTTGATTTCTTCAAACCAAGCTGCTTACCTATTGCAGATTCAGTCTTCCTAGCCTGGTGCAGGTCTACAATTTTGTTTCTGGTGTCCTTTGACAGCTCTTTGGTCTTGGCCATAGTGGAGTTTGGAGTGTGACTGTTTGAGGTTGTGGACAGGTGTCTTTTACTGATAACAAGTTCAAACAGGTGCCATTAATACAGGTAACGAGTGGAGGACAGAGGAGCCTCTTAAAGAAGAAGTTACAGGTCTGTGAAAGCCAGAAATCTTGCTTGTTTGTAGGTGACCAAATACTTATTTTCCAACATAATTTGCAAATAAAATCATAAAAAATCCTACAATGTGATTTTCTGGATTTCTTTTTCTCATTTTGTCTGTCATAGTTGACGTGTACCTATGATGAAAATTACAGGCCTCTCTCATCTTTTTAAGTGGGAGAACTTGCACAATTGGTGGCTGACTAAATACTTTTTTCCCCCACTGTATATTTCCCTCAGATTACACAGACCCACAAAGAATTCTAAAACAAACCCAATTTTGGTAAACTCCCATATCTATTGGGTCAAGTACCACAGTGTGCCATCACAGCAGCAAGATTTGTGACCTGTTGCCACAAGAAAAGGGCAACCAGTGAAGAACAAACACCATTGTAAATACAACCCATATTTATGTTTATTTATTTTCCCATTTGTACTTTTAACTATTTGCACATTGTTACAACACTGTATATAGACATAATATGACATTTGAAATGTCTATATTATTTTTCAACTTCTGAGTGTAATGTTTACTGTTAATATTTATTGTTTATTTCACTTTTGTTTATTATCTATTTCACTTGCTTTGGCAATGTTAACATACGTTTCCCATGCCAATAAAGACCTTAAATTGAATTGATTTGAATTGAGAGAGAGAGAGAGAGAGAGAGAGAGAGAGAGAGAGAGAGAGAGAGAGAGAGAGAGAGAGAGAGAGAGAGAGAGAGAGAGAGAGAGAGAGAGAAGACCTGGTTGTTGATTTAGTGGTGTGTCTAGAGATGAGAGAGAGACTGTTCTGACCATCCGACCTGACAAAGACATCATGAAGATCTGTGAAAAGCATTAAACCTCAATAGTCAAGACACCTCAATGTACATGGGTCTTTCTATAAATAATAGGGCAATGTGTGACACCTATTGGTAGATGGCTAAAACAAAAAGCAGACTATCGCTTTGTGCATGGTTGTCACGGAATCAGCCGAGGCTGCTCCTCCTCCTTGCTCGGGCAGGCTTCGGCGTTCGTCGTCCCCGGAGTACTAGCTGCTACCGATCTATGTTTCTGTGTTTGACTTGTTTGGTCTTGATTGTGTACACCTATTTCCTATTATGTTGTATTGTATTCCCTATATAACCCTCTGTCGTTCATTGTGTGTTGTGTGTGATTGTTCTCGTCATTTTCGGCAGTTGCTATTGTGCGGGTATTTCCCCTCCCTGTTTGGAGGTTGTTTTGTATTCTGGTTACTTTGTTAGTAAAAGTACGTTTCCAGTAGCTCTGTGTCCTGCGTTTGACATCGCCTACCGCATTCACGTCGCACTTTGACAGAATCACACACCACTCATGGAGTCAGCAGGAGCGACGGTGCCAGCTGGATCTATGGAGGCACGCGTCGAACACCAAGCGGCCATGATCCAGGCTCTCGGCACCGCCATGGAACGGGTGGTGAACACCATTGAGCGATGGGAAAGAGGGGGTTTACCTATACCCCCTCCAACGATACCACCACCATCGGCGATGCCCATCGCTTCACCTCCGGGGTCCAGTGGGATTCGGCTCTCGCTCCCGAGGGCTTAAGATGGCACAGCGGCCGGGTGCCAGGGTTTCCTACTCCAGGTTGAACTCTACCTAGCAACCATTCACCCGGCGCCCTCGGGATACGAGAGCGTGTCCGCCCTCATCTCCTGTCTGTCCGGCAAGGCGCTGGAGTGGGCCAACGCCGAGTGGGGTGGGATAGACGCCGCTACGGTCAACTATGCGGAGTTCACCCGCCGCTTCCGGGAAGTATTCGATCATCCACCAGAGGGTAAAGCGGCGGGTGAGCGTCTATTCCACCTTAGACAGGGGAGGAGGAGCGCGCAGGAGTTCGCGCTGGACTTCCGGACGCTGGCTTCCAACGCGGGATGCAATGAGAGGGCCCTCATCGACCACTATAGATGTAGCCTGAGGGAGGACGTGCGTCGGGAATTGGCCTGCAGGGACACCAACCTCAACTTTGATCAACTGGTGGACATGTCTATTCGCCTGGATACCCTGTTGGCTACCCGCGGACGTCCGGATTCGGGGCCGTCCATCCCCCAGCACTTCCGAGCCGACCCCTATGGAGCTCGGGGGTGCTGGTGCTAGGAGACCAGGAGGGGAGACCAGGAGGAGGCCGTCCCCTGCACCAACTGTGGTCGCAGAGGACACACTGCTGGTCGGTGCTGGGGAGGGTCTCCTAGGAATCGAGGCAGTGGGCGACGCACTGATGAGTCATTCCAGGTGAGTAGGCACCCAACTCACCCAGAGCTCTCTGTTGCTCATATGTGTGTTAAATTGGTGTTTCCCGAGGTTTCTCCTCACTCCCAGCATAAGGCGCTAGTAGATTCAGGCGCAGCTGGGAATTTTATCGATCGCCAGTTCACATATAAGTTAGGGATTCCTATCGTACCTGTTGATGTGCCCTTCCCTATCCATGCCCTAGATAGCCGCCCTTTGGGGTCAGGATTGATTAGGGAGGTCACTGCGCCTCTCCGGATGAAAACGCAGGAGGGCCATGAGGAGATATTACGTTTGTTTTTGATTGATTCTCCTGCATTTCCCGTGGTGTTGGGGCTTCCCTGGTTAACTTCTCATGACCCCAACAATTCATGGCAACAGAGAGCTCTCAAGGGATGGTCTGATCAGTGTACTGGGCGGTGTGTAGGCGTTTCCGTAGGGGCAACGACGGTGGAAAGGCCGAACCAAGTTCCCACCTTACACATTCCACCTAAGTATGCCGATTTGGCACTCTCCTTCAGTAAAAAGAAGGCGACTCAATTACCACCTCATCGACAGGGGGATTGTGCGATAGACCTCCAAGTAGGCGCTGCGCTTCCACGTAGTCACGTGTATCCTCTGTCTGAGGAGGAGAAGGCAGCTATGGAGACCTACGTCACCGAATCTCTGAGACAGGGTTACATACGGCCTTCCACTTCCCCGTACTGCCATACGGTTTAATGAATGCTCCTTCAGTCTTCCAATCATTTGTGGACGAGATTTTCCGGGACTTGCATGGACAGGGTGTAGTGGTGTATATTCATGACATTCTAATATATTCCGCTACACGAGCCGAGCATGTGTCCCTGGTGCATCGAGTGCTTGGTAGACTGTTGGAGCATGACCTGTATGCGAAGGCGGAGAAATGTCTGTTCTTCCAGGAGTCCATCTCCTTCCTGGGACATCGGTTGTCCGCGTCAGGGGTAGAGATGGAGATTGACCGCTTTTCTGCCGTGCGTAATTGGCAGACTCCCACCACGGTAAAGGAGGTGCAGCGCTTCTTGGGTTTTGCCAATTACTACCGGAGGTTTATCTGGGGCTTTGGACAGGTAGCAGCTCCCATTACATCTCTGCTAAAGGGGGTCCGTGCGCCTGCAGTGGTCGGCTGAGGCGGACAGGGCATTTAAACGTCTGAAGGACCTGTTTACCTCGGCTCCGGTGCTGGCGCATCCGGATCCCTCTTTGGCATTCCAGGTGGAGGTGGACGCTTCCGAGGCTGGGATCGGCGCTGTGCTGTCTCAGTGCTCGGTACGCCACCTAAACTCCGCCCCTGTGCTTTCTATTCTAAGAAGCTCAGTCCGGCGGAGCGCAATTATGACGTGGGGGACAGGGAGCTGCTAGCTGTGGTTCAAGCCCTGAAGGTGTGGAGACATTGGCTTGAGGGGGCTAAACACCCTTTTCTCATTCTGACTGACCATCATAACCTGGAGTACATTCGGGCAGCGAGGAGGCTGAACCCTCGCCAGGCAAGGTGGGCTATGTTTTTCTCCCACTTTGTATTTAAGCTCACCTATAGACCAGGGTCCCAGAACGCTAAGGCAGACGCCCTGTCCCGACTATATGACACAGAGGAGAGTTCCATTGAGCCCACTCCCATACTCCCGGAGTCTTGTCTGGTGGCACCGGTGGTGTGGGAGGTTGATGCGGAAATCGAGCGGGCGTTACGTTCCGATCCTACTCCTCCACAGTATCCAGAGGGTCGGAAGTACGTGCCGCTCGAGGTTCGTGATCGTTTGATATACTGGGCTCACACGTCACCCTCCTCTGGTCATCCGGGTATTGGTCGGACAGTGCACTGCCTTAGTGGGAAGTACTGGTGGCCTACTTTAGCGAAGGACGTGAGGGTTTATGTTTCCTCCTGCTCGGTGTGCGCCCAGTGTAAGGCACCTAGACACCTGCCCAGAGGGAAGTTACAACCCCTACCCGTTCCACAACGGCCGTGGTCTCACCTATCGGTGGATTTTGTCATGGACCTTCCCCCCTCCCAGGGGAACACTACGATCTTGGTCGTTGTGGATCGGTTTTCTGAAGCCTGCCGTCTCATTCCCCTGCCAGGTCTCCCTACTGCCCTACAAACTGCTGAGGCCCTGTTTACACACGTCTTCTGGCACTATGGGGTGCCTGAGGATATAGTGTCTGATCGGGGTCCCCAGTTCACCTCTAGAGTCTGGAGGGCGTTTATGGAACGTCTGGGGGTCTCGATTAGCCTTACCTCAGGTTTTCACCCCGAGAGTAATGGGCAGGTGGAGAGAGTGAACCAGGATGTGGGTAGGTTTCTGAGGTCGTATTGCCAGGACCGGCAAGAGGAGTGGTCGGGATATATTCCCTGGGCAGAGATAGCCCAAAACTCAATCCGCCATTCGTCCATTAATCTTACGCCTTTCCAGTGTGTGCTAGGTTATCAGCCGGTCCTGGCACCTTGGCATCAGAGCCAGACCGAAGCCCCTGTGGTGGACGAGTGGTTTCGGCGCTCGGAAGAAACTTGGAACGCTGCGCATGTCCATCTGCAGCGGGCTATCAGGCGGCAAAAGGCGAGCGCCGATCGCCACCGCAGTGAGGCTACGGTGTATGCACCGGGAGATCGGGTCTGGCTCTCGACCCGAAACCTGCCCCTTCACCTGCCCTGCCGGAAGCTGGGTCGGCGGTTTGTGGGGCCATTTAAAGTCCTGAGGAGACTGAACGAGGTATGCTATAGGTTACAACTGCCCATTAATTAACGCATTAACCCCTCGTTCCATGTGTCTCTCCTCAGGCCGGTGGTGGCTGGTCCACTCCAGGAGAGTGAGGTACGAGAGGCTCCTCCGCCCCCGTTGGACATCGAGGGGGCTACGGCGTACTCAGTCCGTTCCATCTTGGATTCGAGGCGTCGGACGGGGGGCCTGCAGTATCTCGTGGAGTGGGAGGGGTACGGTCCGGAGGAACGGTGCTGTGACCCCAGGAGGGACATCCTAGATCCCTCCATGTTGAGGGACTTCCACCGGAGTCATCCGACTCGCCCTGCTCCGCGTCCTCCTGGCCGTCCCCGAGGCCGGGTCGGCGCACGGCTGGAGCCGCCGCGTCAAGGGGGGTACTGTCACGGAATCAGCCGAGGCTGCTCCTCCTCCTTGCTCGGGCAGGCTTCGGCGTTCGTCGTCCCCGGAGTACTAGCTGCCACCGATCTCTGTTTCTGTGTTTGACTTGTTTTGTCTTGATTGTGTACACCTGTTTCCTATTATGTTGTATTGTATTCCCTATATAACCCTCTGTCGTTCATTGTGTGTTGTGTGTGATTGTTCTCGTCATTTTCGGCAGTTGCTATTGTGCGGGTATTCCCCTCCCTGTTTGGAGGTTGTTTTGTATTCTGGTTACTTTGTTAGTAAAAGTACGTTTCCAGTAAGCTCTGTGTCCTGCGTTTGACTTCGCCTACCGCATTCACGTCGCACTTTGACAATGGTGAAGTTATTAATTACACTTTGGATGTTGTATCAGGGTCTTTCTGTGACATTGGGATCAACATTTCAAAATGACTTGAAACAAAAATAAAATTGTTTTTTATGCAGTTCCACATGTGTACTTAGAGTGAATATTTGCAAATGGTTTCATAACTCCACCTTTACAACAACATAGGCCTAGAACTAGACATCCTTTAAGCAGGGTTCATACAGACGTTGGCAAGTCAAATTCAAGGACATTCAGGGACTTTTCCAAGCACTTCATTGTAATTTTCAAGGACCTCAATGTTATACAATTGTATAATTGATATACTGTACATATATAGATAGGGATAGATAAGATAAGGATATATAGGGCCTGATATAGAACTCCCCTCCCCCCAAAACATGCAAAAAGTGTAAAAGAAAAAGTAATTACTGATTTTTTTTTTTTTAAATTAGATATTCAAATTATTATTACATTCTAAAATATTTGAGAATAATGTGGTCATTTCCTGACTAAATAGATTGGATGCATGCATGGCGATTTTTCTGTAGTGAAAGTATTCACCCCCCTGCATTCTTCCTATTTTGTTGCCTTACAACCTGGAATGAAAATAGATTTTTTGGGGGTTTGTATCATTTGATTTACACAACATGCCTACCACTTTGAAGATGCAATTTTTTTTGGGGGGTGAAACAAACAAGAAATAAGACAAAAAAACAGAACTTGAGCGTGCATAACTATTCACCCCCCCAAAGTCTCCTTCAAGTTGGATAGGTTCCGCTGGTGTACAGCAATCTTTAAGTCATACCACAGATTCTCAATTGGATTGAGATCTGGGCTTTGACTAGGCCATCCCAAGACATTTAAATGTTTCCCCTTAAATCACTCAAGTATTGCTTTAGCAGTATGCTTAGGGTCATTGTCCTGCTGGAAGGTGAACCTCCATCCCAGTCTCAAATCTCTGGAAGACTGAAACACGTTTCCCTCAAGAATTTCCCTGTTTTTAGCGGCATCCATCATTCCATCAATTCTGACCAGTTTCCCAGTCTCTGCCGATGAAAAACATCCCCACAGCATGATGCTGCCACCACCGTGCTTCACTGTGGGGATGGTGTTCTTGGGGTGATGAGAGGTGTTGGGTTTGCGCCAAGCATAGCGTTTTCCTTGATGGCCAAAAAGCTCAATTTTAGTCTCATCTGACCAGAGTACCTTCTTCCATATGTTTGGGGAGTCTCCCACATGCCTTTTGGCGAACACCAAACGTCTTTGCTTATTTTTTTCTTTAAGCAATGGCTTTTTTCTGGCCACTCTTCTGTAAAGCCCAGCTCTGTGGAGTGTACAGCTTAAAGTGGTTCTATGGACAGATACTCCAATCTCTGCTGTGGAGCTTTGCAGCTCCTTCAGGGTTATCTTTGGTCTCTTTGTTGCCTATCTGATTAATGAACCTCCTTGCCTGGTCCGTGAATTTTGGCAGGTTTGTTGTGGTGCCATATTAATTCAATTTTTTAATAATGGATTTAATGGTGCTCAGTGGGATATTCAAACTTTCTGATATTTTTTTATAACCCAACCCTGATCTGTCCTTCTCTTTGTCCCTGACCTGTTTGGAGAGCTCCTTGGTCTTCATGGTGCCGCTTGCTTGGTGGTGCCCCTTGCTTAGTGGTGTTGCAGACTCTTGGGCCTTTCAGAACAGGTGTATATATACTGAGATCATGTGACACTTAGATTCCACACAGGCAGACTTTATTTAACTAATTATGTGATTTCTGAAGGTAATTGGTTGCACCAGATCTTATTTAGGGGCTTCATAGGAAAGAGGGTGAATACCTATGCACGCACCACTTTTCTGTTATTTATTTTTTAGAATGATATGAAACAAGTAATTTTTTTCATTTCACTTCATAAATTTGGACTGTTTTGTGTATGTCCATTACATGAAATCCAAACCCCTCTACCTCTACCACTACCACTACCACTACCACTACCCCTCTACCTCTACCACTACCACTACCTCTACCACTACCACTACCTCTACCACTACCACTACCTCTACCACTACCACTACCTCTACCACTACCTCTACCACTACCACTACCTCTACCACTACCACTACCTCTACCACTACCACTACCTCTACCACTACCTCTACCACTACCACTACCACTACCTCTACCTCTACCACTACCTCTACCTCTACCACTACCTCTACCACTACCACTACCACTACCACTACCTCTACCACTACCACTACCCCTCTACCTCTACCACTACCACTACCTCTACCACTACCTCTACCTCTACCACTACCTCTACCACTACCTCTACCTCTACCACTACCACTACCTCTACCACTACCTCTACCACTACCTCTACCACTACCATTACCTCTACCACTACCACTACCACTACCTCTACCACTACCACTACCTCTACCACTACCACTACCACTACCTCTACCACTACCACTACCTCTACCACTACCACTACCACTACCTCTACCACTACCACTACCTCTACCACTACCTCTACCACTAC
>NW_025533470.1:1615000-1621779 GCF_020615455.1 Coregonus clupeaformis
ACTACCACTACCTCTACCACTACATCTACCACTACCACTACCACTACCTCTACCTCTACCACTACCGCTACCACTACCACTACCACTACCACTGCCCTCTACCACTCGACTACCACTACCTCTACCTCTACCACTACCTCTACCACTACCTCTACCAACTAACTCTACCACTACCTCTTCCACTACCTCTACCACTACCACTACCACTACCTCTACCTCTACCACTACCACTACCTCTTCCACTACCTCTACCACTACGACTACCACTACCTCTACCACTGCATCTACCACTACCACTACCTACCTCTACCACTACCGCTACCACTACCACTACCACTACCACTACCTCTACCACTACCACTATCTCTACCACTACCTCTACCTCTACCACTACCACTACCACTACCTCTACCTCTACCACTACCACTACCACTACCACTACCTCTACCACTCACCACTAACACTACCTCTACCACTACCACTCACCACTACCTCTCTCCACTACCACTACCACTACCACTACCACTACCTCTACCACTACCACTACCCTCTACCTCTACCACTACCACTACCCTCTACCTCTACCTCTACCACTACCTCTACCTCTACCACTACCTCTACCTCTACCACTACCTCTACCACTACCACTACCTCTACCTCTACCACTACCACTACCTCTACCACTACCTCTACCACTACCACTACCACTACCTCTACCTCTACCACTACCACTACCTCTACCTCTACCTCTACCTCTACCACTACCTCTACCTCTACCTCTACCTCTACCTCTACCTCTACCACTACCTCTACCTCTACCTCACCTCTACCCTCACCACTACCACTACCACTACCCCCTCTACCACTACCCCTACCCCTACCACTACCTCTACCCCTACCACTACCTCTACCACTACCACTACCACTACCACTACCACTATCTCTACCACTACCTCTACCTCTACCTCTACCACTACCTCTACCACTACCACTACCTCTACCACTACATCTACCTCTACCTCTACCTCAACTTTACCTCTACCACTACCACTACCTCTACCACTACCACTACCACTACCCCTCTACCACTACCACTACCACTACCCCCACCCCTCTATCACTACCACTACCTCTACCACTACCACTACCTCTACCCCTCTACCACTACCACTACCACTACCACTACCACTACCTCTACCACTACCTCTACCTCTACCACTACCCTCTACCTCTACCACTACCACTACCACTACCACTACCTCTACCTCTACCACTACCCTCTCACTCTACCTCTACCACTACCACTACCACTACCCTCTACCACTACCTCTACCACTACCACTACCCTCTACCACTACCACTACCACTACCTCTACCACTACCTCTACCACTACCACTACCACTACCACTACCTCTACCACTACCGCTACCTCTACCTCTACCACTACCACTACCCTCTACCACTACCCTCTACCACTACCCTCACCACTACCACTACCACTACCACTACCACTACCACTACCCCTCTACCACTACGACTACCACTACCTCTACCACTACATCTACCACTACCACTACCACTACCTCTACCTCTACCACTACCGCTACCACTACCACTACCACTACCACTACCCCTCTACCACTACGACTACCACTACCTCTACCTCTACCACTACCTCTACCACTACCTCTACCACTAACTCTACCACTACCTCTTCCACTACCTCTACCACTACCACTACCACTACCTCTACCTCTACCACTAACTCTACCACTACCTCTTCCACTACCTCTACCACTACGACTACCACTACCTCTACCACTACATCTACCACTACCACTACCTCTACCTCTACCACTACCGCTACCACTACCACTACCACTACCACTACCTCTACCACTACCACTATCTCTACCACTACCTCTACCTCTACCACTACCACTACCACTACCTCTACCTCTACCACTACCACTACCACTACCACTACCTCTACCACTACCACTAACACTACCTCTACCACTACCACTACCACTACCTCTACCACTACCACTACCACTACCACTACCACTACCTCTACCACTACCACTACCTCTACCTCTACCACTACCACTACCTCTACCTCTACCTCTACCACTACCTCTACCTCTACCACTACCTCTACCTCTACCACTACCTCTACCACTACCTCTACCTCTACCACTACCACTACCTCTACCACTACCTCTACCACTACCACTACCACTACCTCTACCTCTACCACTACCACTACCTCTACCTCTACCTCTACCTCTACCACTACCTCTACCTCTACCTCTACCTCTACCTCTACCTCTACCTCTACCTCTACCTCTACCTCTACCTCTACCACTACCACTACCACTACCCCTCTACCACTACCACTACCCCTACCCCTACCACTACCTCTACCCCTACCACTACCTCTACCACTACCACTACCACTACCACTACCACTATCTCTACCACTACCTCTACCTCTACCTCTACCACTACCTCTACCACTACCACTACCTCTACCACTACATCTACCTCTACCTCTACCTCAACTTTACCTCTACCACTACCACTACCTCTACCACTACCACTACCACTACCCCTCTACCACTACCACTACCACTACCTCTACCCCTCTATCACTACCACTACCTCTACCCCTACCTCTACCACTACCACTACCACTACCACTACCACTACCACTACCTCTACCACTACCTCTACCTCTACCACTACCTCTACCTCTACCACTACCACTACCACTACCTCTACCACTACCTCTACCTCTACCACTACCTCTACCTCTACCTCTACCACTACCACTACCACTACCTCTACCACTACCTCTACCTCTACCTCTACCTCTACCTCTACCACTACCACTACCACTACCCCTACCTATACCTCTACCACTACCACTACCTCTACCACTACCTCTACCTCTACCACTACCTCTACCTCTACCACTACCACTACCACTACCTCTACCACTACCACTACCCCTACCACTACCAATACCACTACCACTACCACTACCTCTACCACTACCTCTACCACTACCACTACCTCTACCACTACCTCTACCTCTACCACTACCTCTACCACTACCACTACCACTACCACTACCACTACCTCTACCACTACCTCTACCTCTACCACTACCAATACCACTACCACTACCACTACCTCTACCACTACCTCTACCTCTACCACTCCCTCTACCACTACCTCTACCACTACCTCTACCTCTACCACTACCTCTACCTCTACCACTACCAATACCACTACCACTACCACTACCTCTACCACTACCTCTACCTCTACCACTCCCTCTACCACTACCTCTACCACTACCTCTACCTCTACCACTACCTCTACCACTACCACTACCCCTACCTCTACCACTACCAACGCTGTTCAGCCGCTGTCCTTTCTACTTCTACCCACAGAGCCCAGAGGACTGCCTGCCTCAACCCAAGCTTCACTAGAATGAAAAGATAATCTAAAAAAAGAACCCAATAGATCATCACAATAGGCTGGCACCTCAGCCCCTCCCCATGCCCCTGACCAGGAAGAAGACAACGGCAGAGATTGACAGAGTGGTTTTGAAAAGAGCTGAGGTGCCAGCCCAGAACAATAATCATCGGTTGAGGTGATGTGTTGTGAAGTGCTCCTCTCCTGTCTGTCAGGGATCATTGATGCACCAGTCTAAAGATGCGTCCCAATGGCACCCTATTTCCTATATAGTGCACCCTAATGGCCCAAAGTACTCTAGTCAAAAGTAGTGCACTTAATAGGGAAAAGGGTACTATAGGGGACGAATCAAATGTGCAGCAGCAGCAGCGGAAGAGGACGCCAAGCTGTGAAACATCTTCATGGGCAAATGCCAAACATTTGTACCTCGGAGGGAAACGAGTGGAACCATTCTCCTACTGACGATTCTCTGCTAAATGATTCAGCAAGTTTAAGAAGTTGTGAATGTCAGAAGGAAAATGGGAAAGTGGCTTAATCCCAAATTATACCTTATTCCCTCCATAGTGCACTACTTTTGACCAGAGCCCTTATTTGGTTGTGCACTGTATAGGGAATAGGGTGCCATTTGGGACGAAACCTGGGTATGCTGGGTTTATGGGCGTGTGGGAGACAACGGGGTGGGTATTGAATGACTCCATATAATGACTACACACACATCATGTGGAACTGGGAGCTATGGAGCTGGGGGAAGATGGGAAGAAAGAACAGGGAGAAATGTGGAGGAGAGACAGATCCCTGCCAGATGCATTCAGGGGCTGTGAGGGAATAGAAAGAAGACAGAAGAGAAGAAGAGAGGAAGGAGAGAAGGTACTCTCTAGGAAGAAGAGAGGAATAGAAAAACAGATTTAGAGTTTTCTAATCGCTTCTCACGGAACCGACCAATAAACAATGTGCGGCTCGCTACAGTAGCAGCTACCTCAGTGTCCATCTGCTACTCTCTCCCAGTCAGCTGCTACTCTCTCCCAGTAAGCTGCTACTCTCTCCCAGTCAGCGCTACTCTCTCAGTCAGCTCTACTCTCTCCCTGTCAGCTCTACTCTCTCCCAGTCAGCTCTACTCTCTCCCAGTCAGCTCTACACTCTCCCAGTCAGCTCTACTCTCTCCCAGTCAGCTGCTACTCTCTCCCAGTCAGCGCTACTCTCTCCCAGTCAGCTGCTACTCTCTCCCAGTCAGCTCTACTCTCTCCCAGTCAGCTGCTACTCTCTCCCAGTCAGCTGCTACTCTCTATCCCAGTCAGCTCTACCTCTCTCCCAGTCAGCAGCTCTCTCTCCCAGTCAGCGCTACTCTCTCCCAGTCAGCTTGCTACTCTCTCCCAGTCAGCTCTACTCTCTCCCAGTCAGCTGCTACTCTCTCCCAGTCAGCTCTACTCTCTCCTAGTCAGCTGCTACTCTCTCCCAGTCAGCTCTACTCTCTCCCAGTCTGCTGCTACTCTCTCCCAGTCAGCTCTACTCTCTCCCAGTCAGCTCTACTCTCTCCCAGTCAGCTGCTACTCTCTCCCAGTCAGCTGCTACTCTCTCCCAGTCAGCGCTACTCTCTCCCAGTCAGCTGCAACTCTCTCCCAGTCAGCTCTACTCTCTCCCAGTCAGCTACTCTCTCCCAGTCAGCTGCTACTCTCACCCAGTCAGCTCTACTCTCTCCCAGTCAGCTGCTACTCTCTCCCAGTCAGCTCTACTCTCTCCCAGTCAGCTCTACTCTCTCCCAGTCAGCTCTACTCTCTCCCAGTCAGCTCTACTCTCTCCCAGTCAGCGCTACTCTCTCCCAGTCAGCTGCTACTCTCTCCCAGTCAGCTCTACTCTCTCCCAGTCAGCTGCTACTCTCTCCCCAGTCAGCTCTACTCTCTCTCCCAGTCAGCTCTACTCTCTCCCAGTCAGCTCTATCTCTCTCCCAGTCAGCTCTATCTCTCTCCCAGTCAGCTCTACTCTCTCCCAGTCAGCTCTACTCTCACCCAGTCAGCTCTACTCTCTCCCCAGTCAGCTCTACTCTCTCCCAGTCAGCTCTACTCTCTCCCAGTCAGCTCTACTCTCTCCCAGTCAGCTGCTACTCTCTCCCAGTCAGCTGCTACTCTCTCCCAGTCAGCTCTACTCTCTCCCAGTCAGCTCTACTCTCTCCCAGTCAGCTGCTACTCTCTCCCAGTCAGCTCTACTCTCTCCCAGTCAGCTCTACTCTCTCCCAGTCAGCTGCTACTCTCTCCCAGTCAGCTCTACTCTCTCCCAGTCAGCTCTACTCTCTCCCAGTCAGCTCTACTCTCTCCCAGTCAGCTGCTACTCTCTCCCAGTCAGCTCTACTCTCTCCCAGTCAGCTCTACTCTCTCCCAGTCAGTTCTACTCTCACCCAGTCAGCTCTACTCTCACCCAGTCAGCTGCTACTTTCTCCCAGTCAGCTCTAATCTCACCCAGTCAGCTCTATTCTCTCCCAGTCAGCTCTACTCTTACCCAGTCAGCTCTACTCTCACCCAGTCAGCTCTACTCTCTCCCAGTCAGCTCTACTCTCACCCAGTCAGCTATACTCTCTCCCAGTCAGATCTACTCTCACCCAGTCAGCTCTACTCTCACCCAGTCAGCTCTACTCTCTCTCAGTCAGCTGCTACTCTCTCCCAGTCAGCTCTAATCTCACCCAGTCAGCTCTATTCTCTCCCAGTCAGCTCTACTCTCACCCAGTCAGCTCTACTCTCTCCCAGTCAGCTCTACTCTCACCCAGTCAGCTCTACCCTCCCCAGTCAGCTCTACTCTCACCCAGTCAGCTCTACTCTCTACCAGTCAGCTCTACTCTCATCCAGTCAGCTCTACTCTCTCCCAGTCAGCTGCTACTCTCTCCCAGTCAGCGCTACTCTCTCCCAGTCAGCTGCTACTCTCTCCCAGTCAGCTCTACTCTCTCCCAGTCAGCTGCTACTCTCTCCCAGTCAGCTGCTACTCTCTATCCCAGTCAGCTCTCTCCCAGTCAGCTGCTACTCTCTCCCAGTCAGCGCACTCTCTCTCCCAGTCAGCTGCTACTCTCTCTCAGTCAGCTCTACTCTCTCCCAGTCAGCTCTACTCTCTCCCAGTCAGCTCTACTCTCTCCTAGTCAGCTGCTACTCTCTCCCAGTCAGCTCTCTACTCTCTCCCAGTCTGCTGCTACTCTCTCCCAGTCAGCTCTACTCTCTCCCAGTCAGCTCTACTCTCTCCCAGTCAGCTGCTATTCTCTCCCAGTCAGCTGCTACTCTCTCCCAGTCAGCGCTTTACTCTCTCCCAGTCAGCT
>NW_025533471.1:1500000-1623394 GCF_020615455.1 Coregonus clupeaformis
TTAAAAACCTTGGAATATGCTCTTTCTGACAGGGTATAGCAATCAGAAAAGTAAGCAAGCACCAACAACCTTCATGAAGACGCCCTCAAAGGTGCCTCTGATGGTCGAACGAGCATTAACGGCAACAATGGCTGACAACAACATATTATGACGTCATGCACTGTAATGTGCCATACCACACGCTGTACCGCAGTATGACGCAACTACCAAATGAGGACCCACTGTATGTACAAGAAATTCAGTATATAATCTAGATCTTCAAAATAATTAATCATGGGCTAAGTCCTCCTTTAAGCCAAATCCTCCCTGGAAGATAAATTCAGTAGCGTAAATGGACGGGGACAGCCATCAACAGGAAGAAAAAAACATATATAATGAATTGTGTGGCAGCCCAAATGGGACTGGCCATCTATCCTAAACAGTAGTACAATAAAAAATAGTAGGGGAATAGCTTCCAATTTATATTGCCATATTTAGCCCATATACTGTAGGTATACAATGCCCTGTAGCCCCACAAGGAAGCAGCCTCAGTCTGTATGACACTTCAATATATTGCCCAGTGTTCATTAATTGGCGTGGTGTCATCATTGTGTAAATGTCCTGGACCACAGGCAATATAATAAGAACGAAGTCTAATGTTCAGCAATAATAATAATAGTGTTCCTTTTACCCAATTGAGGGGGTGTCCTCATCATTGTCTTATGCTGAGGGAAGCATCACAGCCATAGGCTAGACTGCGTGATTGTGTGTGGATAGCATACCCTGAATATTGAGCCAGTCAAATTGGGGGTAGCCTAGATCTGTCGGCTCGTCCATTTGTGTCTTGGGCTTGATGTGCTTCTCGAAGAAGTCTTGAGCCTTCTTGGCAGTGGAAAACATGTGTATTGTATTCTGGAAGGTCAAGATGAGTTTTGCCAGGTGGATGAAGCCGCATCTCAGGTTTAAAGTATTTTCTGAGGTCTGAGCATTTTCTCTTTGATTCCTCAGAATGTGAAGGCCAAGCCGTATGAAACATGCAAACAGAGGTTGACTCCCAAATGGCACTATATTACCTACAGTACATACTTTAGTGCACTACTTTTGAGCAGAGCGACATGGGCAAAAAAAGTAGTGCACTAAATAGGGAATAGGGTGTCATTTGGGACGCAGTCAGAGTCAGTGAGAGACTGAAATCAGAGTAGAAATTACAAATAGTCATGACTCATCCCCACCCACTGGTGTTTATCCCAATCACTTGGCGAGTAATTATCTGCACGCGGATCTAGCAATTGAACGTTTCAGGCTTTGATTGTTGGAAGCTAATTTCCAAGCTATATTTCTTATGAGAAGCTGTATAATAAACAAAAACAAGATACACTTGGAAATTGGCGTGAAATAATAATGAGTGTTTTCTTTAAATTGTTTGTCAAGCTTGCCAGGGGAACTTGAAGATGGTTAAACAGTATACTATATAACAGTATATGTACTGAACAAAAATATAAATGCAACATGTAAAGTGTTGGTCTCATTTTTCATGAGCTGAAATAAAAGATCCCAGAAAGTTTCCAGACGCACAAAAAGCTTGTCTCTCAAATTTTGTGCACAAATTTGTTTGCATCCCTGTTAGTGAGCATTTCTCCTTTGCCAAGATAATCCATCCACCTGACAGGTGTGGCATATCAATAAGTTGATTAAACAGCATGATCATTACACAGGTGCAGCTTGTGCTGGGGACAATAAAAGGCCACTCTAAAATGTGCAGTTTTGTCACACAACACAATGCCAGAGATGTCTCTAGTTTTGAGGGAGCCTGCAGTTGGCATACTGACTGCAGGAATGTCCACCAGAGCTGTTGCATAAGCCGCCTCCAACGTCGTTTTAGAGAATTTGGCAGTACGTCCAACTGGCTTCACACCCGCAGACCGTGTGCAACCACTCCAGCCCAGGACCTCCACATCCGGCTTCTTCATCTGTGGGATTGTCTGAGACCAGCCACCCGGACAGCTGTTGAAACTGAGGAGTATTTCTGTCTGTAATAAAGCCTTTTTTGTGGGGAAAAACTCATTCTGATTGGCTGGGCCTGGCTCCCAAGTAGGTGGGCCTATGCCCTCCTAGGCCTACCCATGGCTGTGCCCCTGCCCAGGCATGTGAAATCCATAGATTAGGGCCTAATGAATTTATTTCAATTGACTGATTTGCTTATATGAACTGTAACTCAGTAAAATCGTTGAAATTGTTGCATGTTGCATTTATATTTATGTTCAGTATAGAAACCAAACAATTTCACTCTCAGTAGTATGCCACTGCAAGGTTGTTCTCTGAATGAGTGATAATAAAGTAATCTTACTGAATAGTGAATACCCATACAATTTGTATGAAAGTGTTTCTTAAATTAATTAGGCACAGCACTGAGCCCTGGCCTTCACATGATGTCTCCCGAGTGGTGCAGTGGTCTAAGGCACTGCATCGCAGTGCTAGCTGTGCTATTAGAGATCCTGGTTCGAATCCAGGCTCTGTCGTAGCTGGCCGCAACTGGGAGACCCATGGGGCGGCGCACAATTGGTCCAGGGTAGGGGAGGTAATGGCCGGCAGGGATGTAGCTCAGTTGGTAGAGCATGGTGTTTGCAACGCCAGGGTTGAGGCTGTCAGCATTCCCCTTCAACCGCTCAGGGGGAAAATGTGAGATGATAGGTGAGCATGTAGGAATCATTCCAGGAGTGGAGGGCAAAACATTGCAAAAGCTTGTTTAGTGGTGTGAGACCGCCGTAGGGACGGTGAACAATTTCACAGAGAGAGAGAGAGAGAGAATGGTGCTGCAATGGAAAGCAGCTGTTTTACTGGCTCCTGACCAACTCTGCTATTTGGTGTTTTTACGCTGATCTGAACTTTTTTTGTACATTATGTTTACGCCATTGTTTCTGGACAAACAGTGGGGGAAAAAAGTATTTAGTCAGCCACCAATTGTGCAAGGTCTCCCACTTAAAAAGATGAGAGAGGCCTGTAATTTCCATCATAGGTACACGTCAACTATGACAGACAAATTGAGGAATTTTTTTCTCCAGAAAATCACATTGTAGGATTTTTAATGATTTTATTTGCAAATTATGGTGGAAAATAAGTATTTGGTCACCTACAAACAAGCAAGATTTCTGGCTCTCACAGACCTGTAACTTCTTCTTTAAGAGGCTCCTCTGTCCTCCACTCGTTACCTATATTAATGGCACCTGTTTGAACTTGTTATGAGTATAAAAGACACCTGTCCACAACCTCAAACAAGAGCTGTCAAAGGACACCAGAAACAAAATTGTAGACCTGCACCAGGCTGGGAAGACTGAATCTGCAATAGGTAAGCAGCTTGGTTTGAAGAAATCAACTGTGGGAGCAATTATTAGGAAATGGAAGACATACAAGACCACTGATAATCTCCCTCGATCTGGGGCTCCACGCAAGATCTCACCCCGTGGGGTCAAAATGATCACAAGAACGGTGAGCAAAAATCCCAGAACCACACGGGGGGACCTAGTGAATGACCTGCAGAGAGCTGGGACCAAAGTAACAAAGCCTACCATCAGTAACACACTACGCCGCCTGGGACTCAAATCCTGCAGTGCCAGACGTGTCCCTCTGCTTAAGCCAGTACATGTCCAGGCCCATCTGAAGTTTGCTAGAGTGCATTTGAATGATCCAGAAGAGGATTGGGAGAATATCATATGGTCAGATGAAACCAAAATAGAACTCTTTGGTAAAAGCTCAACTCGTCGTGTTTGGAGGACAAAGAATGCTGAGTTGCATCCAAAGAACACCATACCTACTGTGAAGCATGGGGGTGGAAACATCATGCTTTGGGGCTGTTTTTCTGCAAAGGGACCAGGACGACTGATCCGTGTAAAGGAAAGAATGAATGGGGCCATGTATCGTGAGATTTTGAGTGAAAACCTCCTTCCATCAGCAAGGGCATTGAAGATGAAACGTGGCTGGGTCTTTCAGCATGACAATGATCCCAAACACACCGCCCGGGCAACAAAGGAGTGGCTTCGTAAGAAGCATTTCAAGGTCCTGGAGTGGCCTAGCCAGTCTCCAGATCTCAACACCATAGAAAATCTTTGGAGGGAGTTGAAAGTCTGTGATGCCCAGCGACAGCCCCAAAACATCACTGCTCTAGAGGAGATCTGCATGGAGGAATGGGCCAAAATACCAGCAAGTGTGTGAAAACCTTGTGAAGACTTACAGAAAACGTTTGACCTGTGTCATTGCCAACAAAGGGTATATAACAAAGTATTGAGAAACTTTTGTTATTGACCAAATACTTATTTTCCACCATAATTTGCAAATAAATTCATTAAAAATCCTACAATGTGATTTTCTGGAGAAAAAAAATCTCATTTTGTCTGTCATAGTTGACGTTTACCTATGATGAAAATTACAGGCCTCTCTCATCTTTTTAAGTGGGAGAACTTGCACAATTGGTGGCTGACTAAATACTTTTTTGTTCCCCACTGTAAGAACTGCGATCACTAACCTCAATTTGGATAAAGATTTCTACTTCAACGAGTCGGAGGCGCAGGACATACTGCTCACCCCGGACCAGGCCCTAATACCAAAGACCCGAAAAAGAAAAAGGTGGGGTAAGAGAGGCCGATGTGTGGGCACCCTGACGAAACTACGTTGGCGAGTACATAAACTCTCTCTACCTTCCATTCTATTGGCGAACATACAATTACTGGAGAACAAATTGGACGAGCTCCGTTCCAGACTATCCTATCAACGGGACCTGAAGAACTGTAATATACTATGTTTCTCGGAGTCGTGGCTGAACAAGGACATGGATAATATATATCTAACTGGTTTTTCTATGCATCGTCAGGACAGAACGGCAGTGTCGGGTAAGCTCAAGGGGGGAGGTGTGTGTCTCTTTGTTAACAACAGCTGTTGCTCAATCTCAAATATTTAGGAAGTCATGAGGTTCTGATTGCCTGAGTTAGAATACCTCATGATACAGCCCAGTTCATCACTGGGGCCGAGCTCCCTGCCATCCAGGATCTCTATACCAGGCGGTGTCAGAGACTCCAGCCACCCAAGTCATAGACTGTTCTCTCTGTTACCGCACGGCAACAGGTACCGATGCTTCAAGTCTGGAACCAACAGGACCCTGAACAGCTTCTACCCCCAAGCCATAAGACTGCTAAATAGTTAGTTAAATAGTTCACCAAATAGCTACCCAGACTATATGCATTGACCCTTTTTGCACGAACTTTTTTGACTCATCAAATAAAATAAAATGGTATTTGTCACATGCGCCGAATACAACAAGTGTAGACCTTACCATGAAATGCTTGCTTACAATTACTCGTACTCCTGCATATCGACTCGGTACTGGTACCCTGTGTATATAGCCAAGTTATCGTTACTCATTGTGCATTTATTATAACTTTTAATTATTATGTGTTTTACTTTTCTATTATTTCTCTATGGTCTTTCTCCCTGCATTGTTAGGAAGTAAGCATTCCACTGTTAGTCTACACCTGTTGTTTACGAAGCATGTGACAAATAACATTTGAGCGAGATAAAAAGAGAGAAAGAGAGAGAGAGCAAGATAAGCTACTACTGAGTAAAACTGCCATGGCAGAATGGATGAACAGGCTATACAGAATATACCAGTCCAACAGGGTTTTAGGATAACAGCGTACCAGGGGATGCCTTGATGCGGTTGGGCCAATTATGTTGCAGGTTGGTGATTTTACACTCACTCACGCACACACACACACACACACACACGCTTTAGTGTTGAGTGTGTAAAAGCTAATTTTGCATGGAGGGTATGACAATCCCTTAGCTAGGGCCAGGGAGAGTCCAATGAGGCACACACAAACACACACACACAAAATAATAGCCCAGCTGTCCTCCTCAATGTTTCACCTCACATCCCACCTCTCGTATACACGTTTTATGTCATTATACTACAGGAGACGGAGGGGCCTTTATTCCTGTGAATACAATGACATTGGTTGGTTGGGGTAGGTAAGTGGTTGCTATGGAATGGCGCATTGACAGAAAGCCCTTGTAAAATACTTTGCTTCCCTCTGCTACAGGGGGAAATAAAAAATATAAAAAATGTATCCTGTTCGCTCACAATTATTTGTGGATTATACTTCCTCCACATATTTTCGTGGTAGTTCTGTCATAGCTAAACCCACCCCCAGCTGAGGCAGTCTTCTTTCTTCTTTTTCTGTGTGTCTGTGTGTGTCCCTCTCTCTCTCCCTCTCCATCCCTGTCCTTTCCTGCCTTTGTCTCCCACACTCCCCCTGTCCTTCTAATCATGACATTAAGCCTGGCTTCTGGGGCATAGTTCCCACTTTAATGTCGTCTTTCTCTTCCCCCTCGGCTCGGGTTTCTCCCTGATTTACAATGGCCCTGGCAGCCTATGGGGAGGAATGGAGACGAGGGAAAGGGGAGATGGGAGATGTAGAGCCCGTTTTACTGTTCTTCTGCTCCCCGTCCCTTTTTTTATGATACATTCAGCCCAGCCATGGATGTGTGGTGCCTGAGGGAACAGCCTTGGCCTGGAGGGAACCCAATGAAAAGTTAGTGGATAGTGGTTAGCGCGTCATGGCTTTGGCTGCTCAGGAGACAATGGCCCCTGCCTATCATCCTGAGAGAGTCAGCTGGTTTGAACTTAGGGTGAATGGGTCTATCACGAGAAAGCATGCAAGGCCTATCAAGACGTCTAACTGAATAATGGCTACATTTTGGGCTGGGGGCGTGAGGGTTGACCAATTGAGCATGACAATGAGCAATACTAGCTCGTCTGACACAGTTCCTAGGGGACGCATCACATCACAACAATTACACAAACCTCCCGAGTGGCGCAGTGGTCTAAGGCTGTGCCACTAGATATCCTGGTTCGAATCCAGGCTCTGTCGTAGCCAGACGCGACCGGGAGACCCATGGGGTGGCGCACAATTGGCCCAGCACTGTCCAGGGTAGGGGAGGGAATGGCCGGCATGGATGTAGCTCAGTTGGTAGAGCATGGCATTTGCAACGCCAGGGTTGTGGGTTCGATTCCCACGGGGGGCCAGTATGAAAAAAATTAAATAATATATATAGTAATAATAATAATGTATGCACTCACTAACTGTAAGTCGCTCTGGATAAGAGCGTCTGCTAAATGACTAAAATGTAAATGTTGGGTATTGTTGTTCGGTGATGTTGTTGGGATATAAGACCACTAATGTTTCCTCAAAGCAGGATGCCTGTCATTATCGATATAGAGGATTGAGGGATTAAATCCTGATCAAACATGTTGTGAGAAATAATTGCTTGCTAAAAATGTAGTGCCATCTGGTGAATAAACGGTCAACAGGATGGATAATGGGATATATACATACAGTGGGGAGAACAAGTATTTGATACACTGCTGATTTTGCAGGTTTTCCTACTTACAAAACATGTAGAGGTCTGTAATTTTTATCATAGGTATACTTCAACTGTGAGAGACGGAATCTAAAACAAAAAAACAAAAAATCACATTGTATGATTTTTAAGTAATTAATTTGCATTTTATTGCATGACATAAGTATTTGATACATCAGAAAAGCAGAACTTAATATTTGGTACAGAAACCTTTGTTTGCAATTACAGAGATCATACGTTTCCTGTAGGTCTTGACCAGGTTTGCACACACTGCAGCAGGGATTTTGGCCCAATCCTCCATACAGACCTTCTCCAGATCCTTCAGGTTTCGGGGCTGTCGCTGGGCAATACGGACTTTCAGCTCCCTCCAAAGATTTTCTATTGGGTTCAGGTCTGGAGACTGGCTAGGCCACTCCAGGACCTTGAGATGCTTCTTACGGAGCCACTCCTTAGTTGCCCTGGCTGTGTGTTCCCGGGTCGTTGTCATGCTGGAAGACCCAGCCACAACCCATCTTCAATGCTCTTACTGAGGGAAGGAGGTTGTTGGCCAAGATCTCGCGATTCATGGCCCCATCCATCCTCCCCTCAATATGGTGCAGTCGTCCTGTCCCCTTTGCAGAAAAGCATCCCCAAAGAATGATGTTTCCACCTCCATGCTTCACGGTTGGGATGGTGTTCTTGGGGTTGTACTCATCCTTCTTCTTCCTCCAAACACGGCGAGTGGAGTTTAGACCAAAAAGCTCTATTTTTGTCTCATCAGACCACATGACCTTCTCCCATTCCTCCTCTGGATCATCCAGATGGTCATTGGCAAACTTCAGACGGGCCTGGACATGCGCTGGCTTGAGCAGGGGGACCTTGCGTGCGCTGCAGGATTTTAATCCATGACGGCGTAGTGTGTTACTAATGGTTTTATTTGAGACTGTGGTCCCAGCTCTCTTCAGGTCATTGACCAGGTCCTGCCGTGTAGTTCTGGGCTGATCCCTCATGATCATTGATGCCCCACGAGTTGAGATCTTGCATGGAGCCCCAGACTGAGGATGATTGACCGTCATCTAGAACTTCTTCCATTTTCTAATAATTGCGCCAACAGTTGTTGCCTTCTCACCAAGTCTGCTTGCCTATTTTCCTGTAGCCCATCCCAGCCTTGTGCAGGTCTACAGTTTTATCCCTGATGTCCTTACACAGCTCTCTGGTCTTGGCCATTGTGGAGAGGTTGGAGTCTGTTTGATTGAGTGTGTGGACAGGTGTCTTTTATACAGGTAACGAGTTCAAACAGGTGCAGTTAATACAGGTAATGAGTGGAGAACAGGAGGGCTTCTTAAAGAAAAACTAACAGGTCTGTGAGAGCCAGTTTCTCACAGTTGAAGTGTACCTATGATAAAATTACAGACCTCTACATGCTTTGTAAGTAGGAAAACCTGCAAAATCGGCAGTGTATCAAATACTTGTTCTCCCCACTATATATATAAACAAACACCAGACATATTTACAATCTCCCGTTAGAGCAACTGCCAGGGAAAATGTTATATGTTACTCAGTTTGGACATGTACAGTGCAGTGAAAAAGTATTTGCCCCATTTCAAATTTTCTCTACTTTTGCATATTTTTGATACTGAATATTATCAGATCTTCAACCAAAACCTAATATTAGATAAAGGGAACCTGAGTGAACAAATAACACAACAATTACATACTTTTTCATTTATTTCATCTCATAAACAAAGTTTTGCAACGCACAATAACCCTGTGAATTGGGTGTTGCATAACTTTGTTAATTAAATAAAATAAGCATCAATTTGTTTTGTTATTTGTAAATGTAAATCAAATCAAATTTTATTTGTCACATACACGTGTTTAGCAGATGTTATAGCAGGTGTAGCGAAATGCTTGTGCTTCTAGCTCCGACAGTGCAGTAATATCTAACAATTACACAACATATACCCAATACACACAGAAAGGTAAGGAATGGGATTTAAGAATATATACATATATGAACAAGCAATGCCAGAGCGGCATGGACTAAGATACAGAAGAATATTATAGAATAGAATGCAGTATATACATATGAGATGAGTAGTGCAAGATATGTAAACATTATTAAAGTGACTAGTGTTCAATTTCTTAAAGTGGCCAGTGATTTCAATAGGCAGCAGCAGCCTCTAATGTGCTAGTGATGGCTATTTAACAGTCTGATGGCCTTGAGATAGAAGCTGTTTTTCATTCTCTCTGTCCCAGCTTTGATGCACCTGTACTGACCTCGCCTTCTGGATGATAGCGGGGTGAACAGGCAGTGGCTCGGGTGGTTGATGTCCTTGATGATCTTTTTGGCCTTCCTGTGACATTGGGTGCTGTATGTGTCTTGAAGGGCGGGTAGTTTGCCCCCGGTAATGCGTTCGGCAGACCGCACCACCCTCTGGAGAGCACTGCGGTTGTGGGCGGTTGCCGTACCAGGCGGTGATACAGCCCGACAGGATGCTCTCAATTGTGCATCTGTAAAGGTTTGTGAGGGTTTTAGGTGATAAGCCAAATTTCTTCAGCCTCCTGAGGTTGAAGAGGCTCTGTTGCGCCTTCTTCACCACACTGTCTGCGTGGGTGGACCATTTCAGTTTGTCGGTGATGTGTACGCCAAGGAACTTGAAGCTTTCCACCTTCTCCACTGCAGTCGCGTCGATTTGGATAGGGGGGTGCACCCTCTGTTTCCTGAAGTCCACGATAATCTCCTTTGTTTTGTTGATGTTGAGTGAGAGGTTATTTTCCTGGCACCACACTCCCAGAGCCCTCACCTCCTCCCTGTAGGCGGTCTCGTCATTGTTGGTAATCAAGCCTACTACTGTTGTGTCGTCTGCAAACTTGATGATTGAGTTGGAGGCGTGCTTGGCCACGCAGTCATGGGTGAACAGGGAGTACAGGAGGGGGCTGAGCACGCACCCTTGTGGGGCCCCAGTGTTGAGGATCAGCGAAATGGAGATGTTGTTTCCTACCTTCACCACCTGGGGGTGGCCCGTCAGGAAGTCCAGGACCCAGTTGCACAGGGCGGGGTTCAGACCCAGGGCCTCGAGCTTAATGATGAGCTTGGAGGGTACTATGGTGTTGAATGCTGAGCTATAGTCAATGAATAGCATTCTTACATAAGTATACCTCTTGTCCAGATGGGATAGGGCAGTGTGCAGTGTAATGGCAATTGCATCATCTGTGGATCTATTGGGGTGGTAAGCAAATTGAAGTGGGTCTAGGGTGACAGGTAAGGTAGAGGTGATATGATCCTTGACTAGTCTCTCAAAGCACTTCTTGATTACAGAGGTGATTGCTACAGGGCGATAGTCATTTAGTTCAGTTACCTTTGGTTTCTCGGGTACAGGAACAATGGTGGCCTTCTTGAAGCATGTGGGAACAGCAGACTTGGAAAGGGAGAGATTGAATATGTCCATGAACACACCAGCCAGCTGGTCTGCGCATAATCTGAGGACGCGGCTAGGGATGCCGTCTGGGCCGGCAGCCTTGCGGGGGTTAACATGCTTAAATGTCTTAATCACGTCGGCCATGGAGAAGGAGAGGCCACAGTCCTTGGTAGTGGGCCTCGTCAGTGGCACTGTTTTATCCTCAAAGTGGGCGAAGAAGGTGTTTAGCTTGTCTGGAAGCGAGACGTCGGTGTCGGCGACATGGCTGTTTTTCTTTTTGTAGTCCGTGATTATCTGTAGACCCTGCCACATACGTCTTGTGTCTGAGCTATTGAATTACGACTCCACTTTGTCTCTATATTGATGTGTTGCCAGTTAAATTGCCTTGCGAAGTGAGTAGCTACACTATTTGTATTCTGCCATATTCCCAGTCACCTTGCCATGGTTCAATGCGGTGGTTCGCGCTTTCAGATTTGCGCGAATGCTGCCATCTATCCACGGTTTCTGGTTAGGGTAGGTTTAAATAGTCACAGTGGGCACAACATCACCTATACAGTTCCTGATAAACTCAGTCACCGTTTCAGTGTATTCGTTTAAATTATTTCCGGAAGCTACCCGGAACATATCCCTGTCCACGTGATCAAAACAATCTTGAAGCGTGGATTCCGATTGGTCAGACCAGCGTTGAATAGTCCTTAGCACGGGTACTTCCTGTTTGAGTTTCTGCCAATGGGAAGGGAGAAGCAAAATGGAGCCGTGGTCAGATTTGCCGAAAGGAGGGCGGGGGAGGGCCTTATAACCATCCCGGAAGTTAGAATAGCAATGGTCGAGAATTTTAGCACCGCGAGTACAACAGTCGATATCTTGGGAGATAATACGGTCGGCATTTGATTGTGAGATATTCTAGGTCGGGTGAACAGAAGGACTCGAGTTCCTCTATGTTACTACAATGACACCATGAGTCGTTAATCATGAAACACACACCTCCACCCTTCTGCTTCCCGGAGAGATATTTATTCCTGTCTGCACGATGAACTGAGAATCCATCTGGCTGGACTGATTCCGACAGAATATCCCAAGAGAGCCATGTTTCCGTGAAACAGAGGATGTTACAGGCTTTGATGTCTCTCTGGAAGGAAATCCTTGCCTGTAGTTCGTCGAGCTTGTTAACCAAAGACTGAACATTAGCGAGTAGAATACTTGGAAGCGGTGGGTGGTGTGCACGCCTCCTAAGTCAAACCAGCAGGCCGCTCCGAGTGCCTCTCCTCCGCCGGTGATGTTTTGGGTCAGCAGCTGGAATCAGTTCAGTTGCCCTGTGGAGAACAAACAAAGGATCTGCTTCGGGAAAGTCGTATTCCTGGACGTAATGCTGGTGAGTTACCGTCGCTCTGATATCCAATAGTTTTAACCGGCTGTATGTAATGATGCAAAACACTTTCTGAGCTAATAATGTAAAAAGAATACATAGAAAAACAAAATACTGCAAAGTTTCCAAAGAGCTACTCGCGAGGCCGCCATCTTCGTCGGCGCCAGGTATATGAACGTGGTCCAGGAATGGCTGAAGGATTGCAATTTTACCTGGAGCTAACCCTCCAGATAGTACTACTGGGTGATCTGAAAAGTCATAGTCAATCGATCAATTATATAACAATACTTTTAGCAAAACTGATTATTTTCAATTTACAATCTCTAGAAACAATGAGAATAGAAGGGTTCAGAACTTTTGTGAAACATCACAGTACAGTTGAAAAAGATATGGCAAATAGAAATCAAATATGGATGGTGTTAAGAGATAAATGGGAGGGGTTGAATGGAGCTGAAGGTAGGGACTAATAACAACTAATAATGAATAACAAAAAAATAACTAATGTATCACTTACTGTGTCCATATTAAGTATATAGGTTATAGGTTGAGAACTTTTGTGAAAGAGCACGGTTAGAAATATATGGCATATAGAAGCAAACCGGATGGACATCATGAAAATGATCGGAGAGGTTGAGGGTAGAGGAAGTTCAGGGGTAAAAACAAACAAAATATAATTATTGTAAAATGTATATAGTATGAATAAACTGGAAGTAGAGGCCTAAGCGTTGTTGTTCACTAGTTTAATCCAATTAGTGGAGGGGTGGTGGGGTTGGAAAGTAATAAAGCAAAATATATATATTTTTTATATATGTATGTACAGTGGGGAGAACAAGTTACACTGCCGATTTTGCAGGTTTTCCTAATTACAAAGCATGTAGAGGTCTGTAATTTTTTATCATAGGTACACTTCAACTGTGAGAGACGAAATCCAGAAAATCACATTGTATGATTTTTAAGTAATTAATTTTCATTTTATTGCATGACATAAGTATTTGATACATCAGAAAAGCAGAACTTAATATTTGGTACATAAACCTTTGTTTGCAATTACAGAGATCATACGTTTCCTGTAGGTCTTGACCAGGTTTGCACACACTGCAGCAGGGATTTTGGCCCACTCCTCCATACAGACCTTCTCCAGATCCTTCAGGTTTCGGGGCTGTCGCTGGGCAATACAGACTTTCAGCTCCCTCCAAAGATTTTCTATTGGGTTCAGGTCTGGAGACTGGCTAGGCCACTCCAGGACCTTGAGATGCTTCTTACGGAGCCACTCCTTAGTTGCCCTGGCTGTGTGTTTCGGGTCGTTTTCATGCTGGAAGAGCCAGCCACGAACCATCTTCAACGCTCTTACTGAGGGAAGGAGGTTGTTGGCCAAGATCTCGCGATTCATGGCCCCATCCATCCTCCCCTCAATATGGTGCAGTCGTCCTGTCCCCTTTGCAGAAAAGCATCCCCAAAGAATGATGTTTCCACCTCCATGCTTCCCGGTTGGGATGGTGTTCTTGGGGTTGTACTCATCCTTCTTCTTCCTCCAAACACGGCGAGTGGAGTTCAGACCAAAAAGCTCTATTTTTGTCTCATCAGACCACATGACCTTCTCCCATTCCTCCTCTGGATCATCCAGATGGTTATTGGCAAACTTCAGACGGGCCATTTCTAATAATTGTGCCAACAGTTGTTGCCTTCTCACCAAGCTGCTTGCTTATTGTCCTGTAGCCCATCCCAGCCTGTGCAGGTCTACAATTTTATCCCTGATGTCCTTACACAGCTCTCTGGTCTTGGCCATTGTGGAGAGGTTGGAGTCTATTTGATTGAGTGTGTGGACAGGTGTCTTTTATACAGGTAACAAGTTCAAACAGGTGCAGTTATTACAGGTAATGAGTGGAGAACAGGAGGGCTTCTTAAAGAAAAACTAACAGGTCTGTGAGAGACGGAATTCTTACTGGTTGGTAGGTGATCAAATACTTATGTCATGCAATTAAATGCAAATTATTACTTAAAAATCATACAATGTGATTTTCTGGATTTTTGTTTTAGATTCCGTCTCTCACAGTTGAAGTGTACCTATGATAAAAATTACAGACCTCTACATGCTTTGTAAGTAGGAAAACCTGCAAAATCGGCAGTGTATCAAATACTTGTTCTCCCCACTGTATATATAGACACTACCAGTCAAGTTTGGACACACCTACTCAGTCAAGGGTTTTCTTTTCTTTTTACAATTTTTTATATTGTAGAATAATAGTGAAGACATCAAAACTATGAAATAACACATATGGAATCATGTAGTAGCCAAAAAAGTGTTAAACAAATCAAAATATATTTTATATTTGAGATTCTTCAAATAGCCACCCTTTGCCTTGATGACAGCTTTGCACACTCTTGGCATTCTCTCAACCAGCTTCACCTGGAATGCTTTTCCAACAGTCTTGAAGGAGTTCCCACATATGCTGAGCACTTGTTGGCTGCTTTTCCTTCACTCTGCGATCTGACTCATCCCAAACCATCTCAATTTGGTTGAGGTCAGGGGATTGTGGAGGCCAGGTCATCTGATGCAGCCCTCCATCACTCTCGTTCTTGGTCAAATAGCCCTTACACAGCCTGGAGGTGTGTTGGGTCATTGTCCTGTTGAAAATCACATGATAGTCCCACTAAGCCCAAACCAGATGGGATGGCATATTGCTGCAGAATGCTGTGGTAGCCATGCTGGTTAAGTGTGCCTTGAATTCTAAATAAATCACAGACAGTGTCACCAGCAAAGCACCCCTAAACCATATCACCTCCTCCTCCATGCTTTATGGTGTGAAATACACATGCGGAGATCATCCGTTCACCCACACCGCGTCTCACAAAGACACGGCGGTTGGATCCAAAAGTCTCCAATTTGGACTCCAGACCAAAGGACACATTTCCACCGGTCTAATGTCGATTGCTCGTGTTTCTTGGCCCAAGCAAGTCTCTTCTTATTATTGGTGTCCTTTATTAGTGGTTTCTTTGCAGCAATTCGACCATGAAGGCCTGATTCACACAGTCTCCTCTGAACAGTTGATGTTGAGATGTGTCTGTTACTTGAACTCTGTGAAGCATTTATTTGGGCTGCAATTTCTGAGGATGGTATATCTAATGAACTTATCCTCTGCAGCAGAGGTAACTCTGGGTCTTCAATTCCTGTGGCATGATAGCCAGTTTCATCATAGCGCTTGATGGTTTTTGCGACTGCACTTGAAGGAACGTTCTAAGATCTTGAAATGTTCCGTATTGACTGACCTTCATGTCTTAAAGTAATGATTGACTGTCGTTTCTCTCTGCTTATTTGAGCTGTTTTTGCCATAATATGGACTTGGTCTTTTACCAAATAGGGCTGTCTTCTTTATACCCCCACCCTACCTTGTCACAACACAACTGATTGGCTCTAACGCATTAAGAAGGAAATACATTCCACTAATTAACTTTTAAGTAGGCACACCTGTTAATTGAAATGCATTCCAGGTGACTACCTCATGAAGCTTTATCTAATATTAGGTTTTGGTTGAAGATCTAAAAACATTCAGTATCAAAAATATGCAAAAATAAAGAAAATCTGAAAGATGGCATATACTTTTTCACGGTACTGTACCTAGCAAAGTTAAGACAGGTAATGGGCTATTTGGAGTTCTAAACCAGAACAACTGTAATAGGTGGCTGCAACACTAAGTGGCCCACAGACCTGTTTTGCTGTGTTTTAGAGCAAGTGTACAACCTAGAGGTAAAAGGTCAGCATCTGTCAGGCCAGAGTCCAAAAGAGTTCAATCACGAGGGAGAAGTTGTTGTGGAGTACTGCGCAAATCTAATGGGACCAGGAACATAACCGTGAAGAACACCAATGGCCCAGTCATAGACGTGAGTGAAGTTAGCTTTTTTTTTACTAGCCTACCTGTTTAATTTGGATCCCGCGACACGGTTAGCCTCAGTTGCTGGGACCGCTACCATCTGTCCCAGGATGTTACTAAACCCTAAAATCTGAAGAGCTGCTGCTTGGCAAAGCAGCTACCCTAGCTGCTAGCTATCAAGCTAGCCAAGTTTCCTTAACAGTTTGAACACAGCCCGCGACGTGGTTAGCCCTTGTGGCTGGGACCGCGGATAGTCCTGGGCTTGTGGCTGATTAAAGCCTTATAGATGTTAAGTCCCCTATATAGGGGACTTTGAGCGGTTCTGGACTGGTTCTGACCAATGTGTACAGCGCGTTCTGTGAACGGCGCAACATCAATTGTTTTACACTCCCTAAAAGCATTGGTTGTCCTGATTCATATGCGCTATTGCAAGTGCAGCTGTGAGGTCCACAGAGCCTGAAGGTACGGAGGTGCCGTTCCCCTCACAGCTCCGTAGGCAAGCACCATGGTCTTGTAGCAAATGCAGGCTTCAACTGGAATCCAGTGGAGTGTGCGGAGGAACGGGGTGACGTGATAGAACTTGGGAAGGTTGAACACCAGACGGGCTGCAGCGTTCTGGATGAGTTGTAGGGGTTTAATGGCACAGGCAGGGAGCCCAGCCAACAGTGAGTTGCTCCTCGCTGCCCTTCTTGACACCAGGCCATCCTCCAAAAGTATTTGCCTCACTGTGCATGCAGATGCACTCACACCTGCCTGCTGCCATTCCTGAGCAAGCTCTGCACTGGTGGTGCCCCGATCCCGCAGCTGAATCAACTTTAGGAGATGGTCCTGGCGCTTGCTGGACTTTCTCTGGCGCCCTAAAGCCTTCTTCACAACAATTGAATCTCTCTCCTTGAAGATCTTGATGATCTGATAAATGGTTGATTTAGGTGCAATCTTACTAATAGCAATATCCTTGCCTGTGAAGCCCTTTTTGTGCAAAGCAATGATGACGGCATGTGTTTCCTTGCAGGTAACCATGGTTAATAGAGGAAGAACAATGATTTCAAGCACCAGCCTCCTTTTAAAGCTTCCAGTCTGTTATTCTAACTCAATCAACCATGAAGAGTGATCTCCTGCCTTGTCCTCATCAACACTCTCACCTGTGTTAACGAGAGAATCACTGACATGATGTCAGCTGGTCCTTTTGTGGCAGGGCTGAAATGCAGTGGAAATGTTTTTTTGGGGATTAAGTTCATTTTCATGGCAAAGAGGGACTTTGCAATTAATTGCAATTCATCTGATCACTATTCATAACATTCTGGAGTATATGCAAATTGCCATCATAAAACTGAGGCAGCAGACTTTGTGAAAATTAATATTTGTGTCATTCTCAAAACTTTTGACCATGACTGTAAAGCTATATTCCTGTAAAGCTTAGAGAGGATCTCATGTCAAATGTTGTTGGTGTTGGGGTTGCAAGTTCAGCTGCCTCCTCTAAAGCCTCTTCTTTTGGGGTGCTGCTATAGGCCATCAAGTGCTAACAGTCAGTATTTGGATAATATGTGTGCAATACTTGATAGTGTGTGTGATGTTAACAGAGGTCTATTTTCTGGGTGACCTGAACATTGACTGGTTAGCAACTAGTTGTCCTCTCAAGAGGAAGCCTCTAAATGTGACTAATGCCTGTAATATGACCCAGGTTATCATTCAACCAACTAGAGTGCATACCAATTGTGTTGGATCTGTGACATCCATCATCTCCACTAATGCTGCAGAGCTTTGCTCCAAAGCAATATCAAATAAGCATAATGAAAAATCCCCATCAAAATCATCTGCCTGTTTAAGCTAGAGAAGGTGGCTGAGCTACAGAAGTGTTTGTCAGACCATGAGACATCCCGAAAATCGGTCTTCTCACAAAAACATCTGTATCGTCCGAACAGTTTGGCCAGTTTCGAACATGATGGCGTTCTCTGTTTTGCTGTACAATCCCCACAAGCATCCTGGGACTCGTCTGAAGTCGGTACCGCCGATCTGACAACTTTTGTCTGTAGTGTCTGAACAGTTTGGACTACACACTCATACAATGATGAGTGAGAAAGTTACAGATGCACAAATATCAAAACCCTCCAAAAATGCTAACCTCCCCTGTTATTGTAATGGTGAGAGGTAGGGCTGTTGTGGTGACCGTATTTGCGCCACACCGGCGGTCACAAGTCATGAAGGCAGTCAAATTCCACTTGACTGTTTCGTCACGGTAATTAGGCTTGCTAAAACCAAACTTGCTAATTGCCTGGTACTCAGCACTCTATTGTCCCTCTAATCACTCTGACATCAATGCAAATGTAATCGAAAATCTAATCAAACACTTCATGAGAGCCCATGAGCTCATGTTGCGCAACATTTCTATAGACTATGCAATTGCACAAGAAAACAGAGTGATGGCCTCTATTAAAAAGAGGAGGATTCCATCAGCTTTCTATAGGCAAGGCCTACTATATTTATTTCTCAACTTCCCTAATATTAAGCACATTGCTTCTCTTTACAACAGGAGTATTGCCTACCTGGCTGGCATGAAAATTAACCACAGGGAAAGCGTCCTCCATTCGCTATTTAAGTGCAGAGATGACATGTATTTTTCCCCTGCCCCTGTTTCGAGACAGGTGCATGATAATGGTCCATTCTAAATCAAAATGAATTTCACACATATATTATTTAGTATTTGTAAAGACAGGATTAAATCAAGAATAGTCTGATGGGTGACAGTATTAGCCTATCACTTGTGAATTATATATTATCACTTGTGAATGATGCCCAGCATAAGGCAAGAAACAAAGCCTTTTTTTTGCGACTTTTTCTAATCATAGTCGCACACCTCATGTAGCCTAGCCCATAGGCCTATATGTTTTGATAAGGTTTGTATCACAACTAAAGTGTCCAAATAACTTCTTAAAATTAAGAACATTAATCTGCTTTACAAGTGGTGTAGAGCCTAACTGGCATACATAAGCAGCGCGTGAGTTTCAAGTTTGGGGAAGATAATTTTCACCATAAAAATGCACCTTTATAATAAAAGCATCACATGCATAATCGCATTTGTAGTCACTTTTGATAATGGTGTTTTCCCGCTAATGGAACATTCACGCTTACAGTCTACAGCCGTGTGTGCATTGCTGTGCTTATAATGTGAAGAAATAGCCTAATAGTTTATCAACATTTTAAGCTAAACGTTCTGATCTGTTGTGTCAGCCTCAATTGCGTAAAAAATGTTTTTTGATGCTAGTGGTTGTATTAATTTGGGATCTATCGCATTCCACAACTCTCCCAGACTATGTTTGGAATATTTATTTCTCACACAGAATAGGACAACTTTTTTACTATGGGAGATAGTAGATTGACATGGGCGAGTGCTTTTGCTGTTCGTTAGGCCTACTCATCTTGTTGGCCGACGAAAAGTAAATGTGGGCAGTTCTTCCAATATCTTCAATATGCACCTCGGATTTGGATAAGGACATGCGCAGTTGCGTCCCCGATGTGTCTGTCTTAACTTGTAGCCTGTGAGAAAGACCTGATCACGTGATGGAGAGCTGTGTGAGTGAGAGGTTCTTCGGAGCAGGCAGCATGCAGGGAGAAGGGCCGCAAAAGGCATGGATTTTGTTAGGGTGCATTATGGCCACACAAAGGGGATTCCGCCGGGAAATTCGAGGCATTATCAAGTTCTTCTCAAATTGTGAATGAGAGACTGATGAAGTGTGTACAGCCTGTGCAAGAAACAAAGCATAGCTCATGCCTTTCAAGCAACTTTTTTCAAATCGTCATTAAAGTCGCATCATGCAGCCTTACAATGTATTAAAAATGTAAACATACAGTATATAGCCCAATGTTTGTAGAACAACTAAAGATACATTAATAACTCTAAATTAAGCATATAGGAGTATCTATTTCTTTGTTAACCACTCAACACAGAATAGCTAAATGTGCGCACTCCCTCAAATCGTTTGGAGAAAATATCCTTTCTATTTTATTCAGCTTTGTTCACTATAAAATAATATAAAATAATGCCATGGAATTCTAAGCAAATCTTGTCTGCTAAATTAACTAGTGTAGCCCACAGCCATATGGCATAGCCAGATCAGAAATAGACTATGTTTTCTTCATATCTTGTTTCTTTAGACCTGTCTAAAATAAATAATGGATTTATTGTGAAGGTGCAGGCTATATTACATGGATTTATTAGACTTTTTTAAATGTAGATGTTCCAAAGGTCTGCATCAGTGGCTTGTAGGCTATGTGTGGAAGCGAGGAGCTGCTAAATGTGTTTATGTTAATTAACGGTCAATTACCGTGAGACCGACAGTTATTTGCTTGACAATCACGGACTGACAAAATTTTGTGACCACCACAGCGTTATTGAGAGGCCAGTGTGTGTCTGTAACTTTCTCAGTCATCATTATTCACGATTCATTCAGGACTATCCGTAATCATGGTAGTATCCACAATAATGTAGAAGTGTTTAGAAGCATATTCTATTCTTATTTACAATATAATTGACATCACTGACCTTTTAAAACTCTCCCTGACCCAGTCTGTAATACCTACATGTTTTAAGCAGACCACCATAGTCCCTGTGCCCAAGAACACCAAGGTAACCTGTTGAACATGACTAACCTGTGCCATCGCACCTTGACTCTGTACCGGTACCCCCTGTATATAGCCTCCCTATTGTTATTTTTCTATTTTACTTATCTATTTTTTATTTTTTACTTAACACTTATTTTTCTTAAAACTGCATTGTAGGTTAGGGGCTAGTAAGTAAGCATTTCACTGTAATGTCTTCACCTGTTGTATTCGGCGCATGTGGCAAATACATTTTGATTTGATTCGATTTGATTTTAAATGACTACTGCCCCCTAGAACTCACATCTGTATCCATGAAATGCTTTGAAAGGCTGGTCATGGCTCACATCAACACCATCATCCCAGAAACTCTGGACCCACTCCAATTCAAATACTGCCCAAACATATCCACAGATGACGCAACCTCTGTTGCACTCCACACTGCCCTTTTCCAACCGGAAAAAAGTCCCCTCCTGTACTCCCTGTTCACCCACGACAGCGTGGCCACGCACAACTCCAATACCATCATCAACTATACTGATGACACAACCGTGGTGGGCCTGATCACCAACGACGATGAGACAACCTATAGGGAGGAGGTCAGAGACCTGGCAGTGTGGTGCCAGGACAACCTCTCCCTCAACATGGACAACAACCTCTCCCTTAACGTGGACTACAACCTCTCTCTCAATGTGAACAAGACACAAACACACCCACATACTCATTCACACATAACACGTACACACAGGCACACATTCACCACACACACACACTTACTCACTTCCACACTCATCACATTCGCTGCTGCTAGTGTATATTATCTATCCTGTTGCCTAGTAACTTTACACCTACCTATATGTACATACAGTGGGGAGAAGAAGTTTTCCTACTTACAAAGCATGTAGAGGTCTCAGGTCTGTAATTTTTATCATAGGTACACTTCAACTGTGAGAGACGGAATCTAAAACAAAAATCCAGAAAATCACATTGTATGATTTTTAAGTAATTAATTTGCATTTTATTGCATGACATAAGTATTTGATCACCTACCAACCAGTAAGAATTCCGTCTCTCACAGACCTGTTAGTTTTTCTTTAAGAAGCCCTCCTGTTCTTGGCGGGAAGACTCATTACCTGTATTAACTGCACCTGTTTGAACTCGTTACCTGTATAAAAGACACCTGTCCACACACTCAAACAGACTCCAACCTCTCCACAATGGCCAAGACCAGAGAGCTGTGTAAGGACATCAGGGATAAAATTGTAGACCTGCACAAGGCTAGGATGGGCTACAGGACAATAGGCAAGCAGCTTGGTGAGAAGGCAACAACTGTTGGCGCAATTATTCGAAAATGGAAGAAGTTCAAGATGACGGTCAATCACCCTCGGTCTGGGGCTCCATGCAAGATCTCACCTCGTGGGGCATCAATGATCATGAGGAATGTGAGGGATCAGCCCAGAACTACACGGCAGGACCTGGTCAATGACCTGAAGAGAGCTGGGACCACAGTCTCAAAGAAAACCATTAGTAACACACTACGCCGTCATGGATTAAAATCCTGCAGCGCACGCAAGGTCCCCCTGCTCAAGCCAGCGCATGTCCAGGCCCGTCTGAAGATTGCCAATGACCATCTGGATGGTCCAGAGGAGGAATGGGAGAAGGTCATGTGGTCTGATGAGACAAAAATAGAGCTTTTTGGTCTGAACTCCACTCGCCGTGTTTGGAAGAAGAAGAAGAATGAGTACAACCCCAAGAACACCATCCCAACCGGGAAGCATGGAGGTGGAAACATCATTCTTTGGGGATGCTTTTCTGCAAAGGGGACAGGACGACTGCACCGTATTGAGGGGAGGATGGATGGGGCCATGAATCGCGAGATCTTGGCCAACAACCTCCTTCCCTCAGTAAGAGCGTTGAAGATGGTTCGTGGCTGGGTCTTCCAGCATGACAACGACCCGAAACACACAGCCAGAGCAACTAAGGAGTGGCTCCGTAAGAAGCATCTCAAGGTCCTGGAGTGGCCTAGCCAGTCTCCAGACCTGAAACCAATAGAAAATCTTTGGAGGGAGCTGAAAGTCTGTATTGCCCAGCGACAGCCCCGAAACCTGAAGGATCTGGAGAAGGTCTGTATGGAGGAGTGGGCCAAAATCCCTGCTGCAGTGTGTGCAAACCTGGTCAAGACCTACAGGAAAGGTATGATCTCTGTAATTGCCAACAAAGGTTTCTGTACCAAATATTAAGTTCTGCTTTTCTGATGTATCAAATACAATGCAATAAAATGAAAATAAATTACTTTAAAATCATACAATGTGATTTTCTGGATTTTTGTTTTAGATTCCGCCTCTCACAGTTGAAGTGTACCTATGATAAAATTACAGACCTCTACATACTTTGTAAGTAGGAAAACTTGCAAAATCGGCAGTGTATCAAATACTTGTTCTCCCCACTGTATCTACCTCAATTTCCTTGTACCCCTGCACATTGACTCAGCTTGGCTATAGACATGGGGTACCAGTACTATCACTGCTCATTGTGTATTTATTTCTGGTGTTACAATTTTCTTTCTGTTATTATTATTTTTTATTTTTTATAATATTCTGCATTGTTGGTAAGGGCCCGTAAGTAAGCATTTCACTGATGGTCTACACCTGTTGTTTATGAAGCATGTGATTTGATTTGAAAATTTGATTTGACTCCAAAATGACATAATACATTATTTACGATTCATTTCTTTTGGGCACGAAATAATCTGAAACACAACCAAAACAAACAGCAAATGCATCCAAGTTTTTAGAGTCACAAGTGTCATGACTTGCCCTCATGGGCTGATGATCAAAGATGCCAGCTAGGCAAAGGATTGAACACCCCCTTTCCTGGGGGCCAGTTTTATGACCGGTCGTAAATTCCTTGCAGAAACATTCTTTTCTGTGCCATGCAGTATTGGGAGAGGGAATTTCCCTGTGAGACAAAGGAAGTCTTCCCGCCAAGACTCCAACATCCAAAAGTGGATAATGATTAAGTATAATAATACTTTTATGAAGATAACAATGTGATTTTAGCATTCTAGATGAGATTGTTTTCCATATTGATTTGTTCTCAGTCAGTGGCCATGCCCAGATGAGCACAAACATGATGGAATGCCCCTTTTATCCTGAGCGCATAAAAAGCCTTGAAAAACAAATTAACATTAGACCAGGAAGCCCACGGCTTAAAATGGTTGACACTCTACAAGACCAGCAGACGTGAAGCGTGAGCTAAATGTTACAAAATGGTTTAAAACTACAACTCCATTACCAAAGGAAGACTAAGCATACTACGGTATAAGCCGGGTGTTGCAAATGGTTGAATTTCTACAAGACCAAGAAGCGTGAAGCTGAAGCTACATGTTACAAAATGGTTTAACCAGAAAGACCAGAAAACGTGAGACGTTAGTCCACACGTTTGAAATGGAGAAACTCTGAAACTCTCAACCTCTACACGAGGTGAAGAAGAAGACAATGCACTAGACCTTATCACCTCAGTCTGCAGCTGGCATGTATAGTCGTCTAGAGAACTTTCACTAAAGAGAAGAGTTGGGATGGACAATCCCTCTCAGACAACCGCTGGTACATCTGAAGTATACATTCTAACCACTACTATGACCAAAAACTCTACCAAGGACATTGGGATCTCTGGTGGGCAAACCAGAGTCCTACATCATCAACTCAACTATCGAGGACAGCTACACGTAAATACATGTTGCATTTCTAATCCGAATGAGCGTTTAGTGGGGTTTTAAGCGTTTGTATTTCCTTGAGCATAGTTTCCAAAGTAACCACGATAGTTTGAATCTCTCTCTCCCTTCCACTCTGACCCTCCTTCTACCCAAGCATTCATGCTAATGTTAGTCCAGTCCACTAGGGACCTGTTTTCATTGTATTACATTAGTAATCAATAACCTATGTGTGTGTGTGTGTTTGTATTGTGTTATTATTTAGTTAGTTAGTAAATAAATAATTAAGCCAATTTGTTGATTCATCAATAAGGTTAGGGTTCTTGCAGGTTCAAGGATTATGCGACGTTCAGAATGAGACTGATAAGAGGTAATTATTTAATAAGTGACTGTTATCAATATATAACATATATATCTTCTAAGAGTTTAATTCGGGAGATGGTAACTCGCTAAACAACTTCTTCCATGGTGCCCCAAATTCCTAACAAGTACATTTTTACATGATTAATTTAATCGAGTGACAATTAAACATATTTAGGTGATTCGATAAATAACAGTCATATATAGTGGGGGAAAAAAGTATTTAGTCAGCCACCAATTGTGCAAGTTCTCCCACTTAAAAAGATGAGAGAGGCCTGTAATTTTCATCATATGTACACGTCAACCATGACAGACAAATTGAGATTTTTTTTCTCCAGAAAATCACATTGTAGGATTTTTTATGAATTTATTTGCAAATTATGGTGGAAAATAAGTATTTGGTCACCTACAAACAAGCAAGATTTCTGGCTCTCACAGACCTGTAACTTATTCTTTAAGAGGCTCCTCTGTCCTCCACTCGTTACCTGTATTAATGGCACCTGTTTGAACTTGTTATCAGTATAAAATACACCTGTCCACAACCTCAAACAGTCACACTCCAAACTCCACTATGGCCAAGACCAAAGAGCTGTCAAAGGACACCAGAAACAAAATTGTAGACCTGCACCAGGCTGGGAAGACTGAATCTGCAATAGGTAAGCAGCTTGGTTTGAAGAAATCAACTGTGGGAGCAATTATTAGGAAATGGAAGACATACAAGACCACTGATAATCTCCCTCGATCTGGGGCTCCACGCAAGATCTCACCCCGTGGGGTCAAAATGATCACAAGAACAGTGAGCAAAAATCCCTGAACCACACGTGGGGACCTAGTGAATGACCTGCAGAGAGCTGGGACCAAAGTAACAAAGCCTACCATCAGTAACACACTACGCCGCCAGGGACTCAAATCCTGCAGTGCCAGACGTGTCCCCCTGCTTAAGCCAGTACATGTCCAGGCCCGTCTGAAGTTTGCTAGAGTGCATTTGGATGATCCAGAAGAGGATTGGGAGAATGTCATATGGTCAGATGAAACCAAAATATAACTTTTTGGTAAAAACTCAACTCGTCGTGTTTGGAGGACAAAGAATGCTGAGTTGCATCCAAAGAACACCATACCTACTGTGAAGCATGGGGGTGGAAACATCATGCTTTGGGGCTGTTTTTCTGCAAAGGGACCAGGACGACTGATCCGTGTAAAGGAAAGAATGAATGGGGCCATGTATCGTGAGATTTTGAGTGAAAACCTCCTTCCATCAGCAAGGGCATTGAAGATTAAACGTGGCTGGGTCTTTCAGCATGACAATGATCCCAAACACACCGCCGGGCAACGAAGGAGTGGCTTCGTAAGAAGCATTTCAAGGTCCTGGAGTGGCCTAGCCAGTCTCCAGATCTCAACCCCATAGAAAATCTTTGGAGGGAGTTGAAAGTCTGTGTTGCCCAGCGACAGCCCCAAAACATCATTGCTCTAGAGGAGATCTGCATGGAGGAATGGGCCAAATAACCAGCAACAGTGTGTGAAAACCTTGTGAAGACTTACAGAAAACGTTTGACCTGTGTCATTGCCAACAAAGGGTATATAACAAAGTATTGAGAAACTTTTGTTATTGACCAAATACTTATTTTCCACCATCATTTGCAAATAAATTCATAAAAAATCCTACAATGTGATTTTCTGGAATTTTTTTTCTCATTTTGTCTCTCATAGGTGACGTGTACCTATGATGAAAATTACAGGCCTCTCTCATCTTTTTAAGTGGGAGAACTTGCACAATTGGTGGCTGGCTAAATACTTTTTTTCCCCACTGTATTAAAGTAAGTCACGTCACAACTCAAGCTTGATGTAATCATTGCGTGCTAGGAATATGGGACCAAATACAAAACTTCTGACTCTTTTAATAAGAATATAAAGGAATTTTTCCCTATGCTTTTTGTCCCCTAAAATGGGGGGACTATGTACAAAAAGTGCTGTAATTTCTAAACGGTTCAACCGATATGGATAAAAATACCCTCAAATTAAAGCTTACATTCTGCACTTTAACCTCATAGTCATTGTATCATTTCACATCCAAAGTGCTGGAGTAGAGAGCCAAAACAACAACTAAATTGTCACTGTCCCAATACTTTTGGAGCTCACTGTAGTATGCATCTGAATGTGCATCTGATCTGACAGTATATTTATTACAATTATTTATGTTCAAAGCTTCCCAGTTAACTGGGTCCCTGTTAAACAACCAAATATAAAAAAGTGTCCAATTAATGCTATACTGTAGCTAAATCCAGCATACACAATTGATCTGCAGGACCAGAGTTAAGAGACACTGCTGTTCGGTCTAATTCCCATTTCTACAGACCTGTCTTGACTGCAATGTAATGTTGATTAATATGTAGGGCATTTGGAAAGCCTCCACACAAATCCCATGTTCCCTCCTCAACTCCTGGGCCAAAAGTCTGCCAGCCCTGTGTTGAGGTAAAGAGCTACTTCGGTCCTGAGTCTTTAGGTACTGGTAATAAATTGTCATGTTCAATATCTTGCTCTTGCAGTTCAGTCCGCAAGGCAATTAAAAGTGCATTGATTAAATAACATTAGGGATCGAGAAGCAGGATTCCAATAATAATCTCAGCCTATGCTTGGACACAGTTTCCGTATGAAGTCTGCTTGTTTAATGCTGATTCATTCATCTTCATTAAAAATATATATATACAGTGGGGAAAAAAAGTATTTAGTCAGCCACCAATTGTGCAAGTTCTCCCACTTAAAAAGATGAGAGAGGCCTGTAATTTTCATCATAGGTACACGTCAACTATGACAGACAAAATGAGGAAAAAAAAATCCAGAAAATCACATTGTAGGATTTTTAATGAATTTATTAGCAAATTATGGTGGAAAATAAGTATTTGGTCACCTACAAACAAGCAAGATTTCTGGCTCTCACAGACCTGTAACTTCTTCTTTAAGAGGCTCCTCTGTCCTCCACTCGTTACCTGTATTAATGGCACCTGTTTGAACTTGTTATCAGTATAAAATACACCTGTCCACAACCTCAAACAGTCACACTCCAAACTCCACTATGGCCAAGACCAAAGAGCTGTCAAAGGACACCAGAAACAAAATTGTAGACCTGCACCAGGCTGGGAAGACTGAATCTGCAATAGGTAAGCAGCTTGGTTTGAGGAAATCAACTGTGGGAGCAATTATTAGAAAATGGAAGACATACAAGACCACTGATAATCTCCCTCGATCTGGGGCTCCACGCAAGATCTCACCCCGTGGGGTCAAAATGATCACAAGAACGGTGAGCAAAAATCCCAGAACCACACGGGGGGACCTAGTGAATGACCTGCAGAGAGCTGGTACCAAAGTAACAAAGCCTACCATCAGTAACACACTACGCCGCCAGGGACTCAAATCCTGCAGTGCCAGACGTGTCCCCCTGCTTAAGCCAGTACATGTCCAGGCCCGTCTGAAGTTTGCTAGAGTGCATTTGGATGATCCAGAAGAGGATTGGGAGAATGTCATATGGTCAGATGAAACCAAAATAGAACTTTTTTGTAAAAACTCAACTCGTCATGTTTGGAGGACAAAGAATGCTGAGTTGCATCCAAAGAACACCATACCTACTGTGAAGCATGGGGGTGAAAACATTATGCTTTGGGGCTGTTTTTCTGCAAAGGGACCAGGACGACTGATCCGTGTAAAGGAAAGAATGAATGGGGCCATGTATCGTGAGATTTTGAGTGAAAACCTCCTTCCATCAGCAAGGGCATTGAAGATGAAACGTGGCTGGGTCTTTCAGCATGACAATGATCCCAAACACACCGCCCGGGCAACGAAGGAGTGGCTTCGTAAGAAGCATTTCAAGGTCCTGGAGTGGCCTAAACAGTCTCCAGATCTCAACCCCATAGAAAATCTTTGGAGGGTGTTGAAAGTCCGTGTTGCCCAGCGACAGCCCCAAAACATCACTGCTCTAGAGGAGATCTGCATGGAGGAATGGGCCAAAATACCAGCAACAGTGTGTGAAAACCTTGTGAAGACTTACAGAAAACGTTTGACCTGTGTCATTGCCAACAAAGGGTATACTGTATAACAAAGTATTGAGAAACTTTTGTTATTGACCAAATACTTATTTTCCACCATCATTTGCAAATAAATTCATTAAAAATCCTACAATGTGATCTTCTGGAGAATTTTTTTTCATTTTGTCTGTCATAGTTGAGGTGTACCTATGATGAAAATTACAGGCCTCTCTCATCTTTTTAAGTGGGAGAACTTGCACAATTGGTGGCTGACTAAATACTTTTTTTCCCCACTGTAATTAAGAAATTAATCGAGATAGCAATTTCATTTTCAAACAATGTGGTGTTTTTAATACAAAGTAATACAATCAAAACAAAATTAGCAAGCCAAAAAAGAACCAGACCCAGTCCACACCTAGCATTAAAAGTAATTTTTCAAATGGTCACTATATCCGGATAACAATCCAATCACAGACATGGCAACAATGGCTGGCATTAAACTAACCTCAGCTGAATACAAATACAAATATTTAGCAAATATTTGATAGTATCTACTTCACCATCTAGTAGGCCTTAGTGGGTCCAGTAATGGTAGATTTGAAATGCTAATGCACTTCAAGAGAAGTTCTCAACACTCTGTAACAATAACGTTGAGAGTGTTTTTTATGCAATAACAGACCCTCCACAGTTGTCTCTAATGGAACTGAAGGTGGCACTCAACAGAATGCTGGGAGTATCAGTCAGTGCGGCATTATCTTGTGAATAGACAGCAGAGCGTGGTCAACATTGATGGTGAGAAAACGACATAGCGTACAGCACAAAACAAAACAAAACGGCGCAGGTCGGGGGAGAGTGAGAATAAACAAGAGAGAGGGGAAAAAAATTAAATGCCAGGGCTTGGGGAAACACAAAACCTCATAATATTTTGGGCACTGAGAGCCGTCTTCACTTCTAACATATACATTAAGTGTACAAAACATTAGGAAGTTAAGAACACCTTCCTAATATTGAATTGCACCCCCTTTTGCCCTCAGAACAGCCTCAATTTGTCGGGGCATGGACTCCACAAGGTGTCGAAAGCATTCCACAGGGATGCTGGCCCATGTTGACTCCAATTCTTTCCACAGTTGTGTCGCTGGATGTCCTTTGGGTGGTGGACCATTCTTGATACACACAGAAACTGTTGAGCGTGAAAAACCCAGCAGCGTTGCAGTTCTTGACACACTCAAACTGGTGCACCTCGCACCTACTCCCATACCCCGTTCAAAGGCACCTACATTTTTTGTCTTGCCCATTCACCCTCTGAATGGCACACAGACAATCCATGTCTCAATTGTCTCAAGGCTTCTTTGATCTGTCTCCTCCCCTTCATATACACTGATTGAGGCGGATTGAAGTGACATTAATAAGGGATCATAGCTTTCACCTGGTCAGTCTGTGTCATGTGTACATAACCAAGCGAGAAATAGAGAGGTGCCCATCAGGAACCATTTCAGCGAATGTGAGCTTTATGACACATATATTGGAGGAAAGGGAACTTTGTGTGAAGTAAATATGAACATTGCACAAAATAAAAATATGAAAAATAAGAATATCTTAGCACAACTGTGATGCGTGTGATAGAAGGAGTCAGGCGCAGGAGAGTAATACGCATCCAACAAGTTTATTCCGTTGATTATCAGTTGCGCAAGCATGCGACAACAAAACTCAGGCACAGGGGAAATATCTACCCTGGCAACAAGGTAAGGGTAGCTCAACCGAGCTACACACAGCTCACTACAAACAATCACCCACACAGACAAGGAAGCAGAGGGAACACTTATACAATGACTAATTGGGGATAAGGACCAGGTGTGTGTGATTAATTAGACAAGACAAGTGGAGTGATGATAAATGGATCGGCAGCAGCTAGTAAGCCGGTGACGACGAACGCCGAAACCTGCCCGAACAAGGAGGGGAGGCAGCCTCGGCGCAAGTCGTGACAACAACTCACACATTAATACATAAAACAAATAGAAAACACAGCAATAATCAAATAAGTCAGACATAAATAGTACCACGACCTGCCCATAAAGGGAAGCTACATAGAATTGTTCATTATATTATATTAGGGCCGGAATAATACCAGTATCGCAATATTTTTTTATTGGCAAATGTTTTTACACAAAGCAGACCAAATTCTTTGGTAGTTTAAAAACCTACTGTTGTATGTAAAATATTGTGTGCTATAGCTCGGAAAATAAATACATGTGACTCTGGATGATGACATAATGATGTTTCCAACATTAGGGCTGTATTCCTAAAGAAGTTAAAGGTGCAATATGCAGAAATCACTGCCATTTTCTGGTTGCAAAAATTCTAATAGTTTGCCTACTTTCAGTTTATGTTACAAAATAAGCACTCAGAGTGTAGAGAATCATTGTACCATATACAGTGGGGAAAAAAAGTATTTAGTCAGCCACCAATTGTGCAAGTTCTCCAACTTAAAAAGATGAGGGAGGCCTGTAATTTTCATCATAGGTACACGTCAACTATGACAGACAAAATGAGAAAAAAAATCCAGAAAATCACATTGTAGGATTTTTTATGAATTTATTTGCAAATTATGGTGGAAAATAAGTATTTGGTCAATAACAAAAGTTTCTCAATACTTTGTTATATACCCTTTGTTGGCAACGACACAGGTCAAACGTTTTCTGTAAGTCTTCACAAGGTTTTCACACACTGTTGCTGGTATTTTGGCCCATTCCTCCATGCAGATCTCCTCTAGAGCAGTGATGTTTTGGGGCTGTCGCTGGGCAACACGGACTTTCAACTCCATCCAAAGATTTTCTATGGGGTTGAGATCTGGAGACTGGCTAGGCCACTCCAGGACCTTGAAATGCTTCTTACGAAGCCACTCCTTCGTTGCCTGGGCGGTGTGTTTGGGATCATTGTCATGCTGAAAGACCCAGCCACGTTTCATCTTCAATGCCCTTGCTGATGGAAGGAGGTTTTCACTCAAAATCTCACGATACATGGCCCCATTCATTCTTTCCTTTACACGGATCAGTCGTCCTGGTCCCTTTGCAGAAAAACAGCCCCAAAGCATGATGTTTCCACCCCCATGCTTCACAGTAGATATGGTGTTCTTTGGATGCAACTCAGCATTCTTTGTCCTCCAAACACGACGAGTTGAGTTTTTACCAAAAAGTTCTATTTTGGTTTCATCTGACCATATGACATTCTCCCAATCCTCTTCTGGATCATCCAAATGCAATCTAGCAAACTTCAGACGGGCCTGGACATGTACTGGCTTAAGCAGGGGACACGTCTGGCACTGCAGGATTTGAGTCCCTGGCGGCGTAGTGTGTTACTGATGGTAGGCTTTGTTACTTTGGTCCCAGCTCTCTGCAGGTCATTCACTAGGTCCCCCCGTGTGGTTCTGGGATTTTTGCTCACCGTTCTTGTGATCATTTTGACCCCACGGGGTGAGATCTTGCGTGGAGCCCCAGATCGAGGGAGATTATCAGTGGTCTTGTATTTCTTCCATTTCCTAATAATTGCTCCCACAGTTGATTTCTTCAAACCAAGCTGATTACCTATTGCAGATTCAGTCTTCCTAGCCTGGTGAAGGTCTACAATTTTGTTTCTGGTGTCCGTTGACAGCTCTTTGGTCTTGGCCATAGTGGAGTTTGAAGTGTGACTGTTTGAGGTTGTGGACAGGTGTCTTTTATACTGATAACAAGTTCAAACAGGTGCCATTAATACAGGTAACGAGTGGAGGACAGAGGAGCCTCTTAAAGAAGAAGTTACAGGTCTGTGAGAGCCAGAAATCTTGCTTGTTTGTAGGTGACCAAATACGTATTTTCCACCATAATTTGCAAATAAATTCATAAAAAATCCTACAATGTGATTTTCTGGATTTCTTTTCTCAATTTGTCTGTCATAGTTGACGTGTACCTATGATGAAAATTACAGGCCTCTCTCATCTTTTTAAGTGGGAGAACTTGCACAATTGGTGGCTGACTAAATACTTTTTTCCCCCACTGTAAACCACTGTGAAGTATCTTTTCAGTAACCCATGATAAAGTATTTTCATCTTTTTGAAGCTGGTGTACAAAAACTAAAGTAAAAGACGCAAAAACTAAACTTAGACATAGCGCACATAGAACAGATCTACCGCTTGATTTCAATGAGAATGACAGATCTATAACTGACATTTCTATGTGAATTTGGTCGGGTTCGGCCCAAAAGTTACATATTGAAGTTTTTAATCCGATTTGTGGTTTGTTTCCTTGTCACGATACTAACGAGTATCGCGATACTGGTATTGTTGTAAAGATTCCATTTGGTGGAAATAGCCCAGCTCATAACTGATTAAGATTCCTGAACAGATAGGCTAGAAATGTCCTTGAAGGCCACAAAAAGGAAGACAGACATATTGTATGTTCTCAATACTTGTATATAGTAGCTACTACACAAATACAAAGTTATATTCTCAGAATATTTGAAAGAAAACCATGGTCTGCACTGCTTCTATGCTGTTTTAGGAGTGTTGAGGAAAGCGTCTTGGGGGATTTGCTGTGTTTATCAGTGCGGGTCAGTGAGTGGTTGAGATGCTCAGCTGTCTGACCTGTATGTCTCCAGATTTCACCTCATGTTGTCCCTCTTAAAGCCTCTGTTCACTTACACGGACAGAGCCCAGGGAGCCAGCTGCCCACTGCCCATCAATGACTGCCCATATTACCTGTTCACACCAACATTGTTCATAAGAGCAGGAGCAGAGAAATATTCAAACAATTTCAAACATGTACAGTACCAGACAAAAGTTAGTACACTATTTTTTTCATTGTAGAATAATAGTGAAGACATCAAAACTATGAAATAACACATATGGAATCATGTAGTAACCAAAAAGGTTAAACGAATCAAAATATATTTTATATTTTAGATTCTTCAAAAAGCCACCCTTTGCCTTGATGACAGCTTTGCACACTCTTGGCATTCTCTCAACCAGCTTCACCTGGAATGCTTTTCCAACAGTCTTGAAGGAGTTCCCACATATGCTGAGCACTTGTTGGCTGCTTTTCCTTCACTCTGCCGTCCGTTGGGTTGAGGTCGGGGGATTGTGGAGGTCAGGTCATCTGATGCAGCACTCTCCTTCTTGGTCAAATAGCCCTTACACAGCCTGGAGGTGTGTTGGGTCATTGTCCTGTTGAAAAACGAATGATAGTCCCACTAAGCCCAAACCAGATGGGATGGCGTATCGCTACAGAATGCTGTTGTAGCCATGCTGGTTAAGTGTTCCTTGAATTCTAAATAAATCACAGACAGTGTCACCAGCAAAGCACCCCTAAACCATAACACCTCCTCCTCCATGCTTTACGGTGGGAACTACACATGTGGAGATCATCTGTTCACCCACACTGCGTCTCACAAAGACACGGTGGTTGGAACCAAAAATCTCAAATTTGGACTCCAGACCAAAGGATACATTTCCACTGGTCTAATGTCCATTGCTCGTGTTTTTGGGCCCAAGCAGGTCTCTTCTTCTTATTGGTGTCCTTTAGTAGTGGTTTCTTTGCAGCAATTCGACTGTGAAGTCCTGATTCACACAGTCCCCTCTGAACAGTTGATGTTGAGATGTGTCTGTTACTTGAACTCTGTGAAGCATTTATTTGGGCTGCAATTTCTGAGGCTGGTAACTGTAATGAACTTATCCTCTGCAGCAGAGGTAACTCTGGGTCTTCCATTCCTGTGGGGGTCCTCATGAGAGCCAGTTTCATCATAGCGCTTGATGGTTTTTGCGACTGCACTTGAAGAAACGTTTTGAAATGTTCAGTATTGACTGACCTTCATGTCTTAAAGTAATGATGGACTGTCATTTCTCTTTGCTTATTTGAACTGTTCTTGTAATATGGACTTGGTCTTTTACCAAATAGGGCTATCTTCTGCATACCACCCCTACCTTGATTCCATGTGTTATTTCATAGTTTTGATGTCTTCACTATTATTCTACAATGTAAAAAATAGTAAAAATAAAGAAAAATCCTTGAATGAGTAGGTGTGTCCAAACGTTTGACTGGTACTGTACATGGTAGACAGATTGAACCACTTGTTCAAACTTGGCAACACATCAGTCAAACAGATACAGTAAATACACACACATAAACACATTGCTTAGGTGGCATCTCTACTTGTTTTGGGGCTTTGGTCTGGGCACTGTCTGCTTCAGTGTAGACAACAAATGATTTACGCCCGGACACCCAAGTCATGTGACACGAGCTGCATCAGTCCCTGGTCTTGCCAGTCATCAGTGCTTCCTTATTGAAACCTCGCCAAAAGACAAACAGATGCTAGGTCTTTTACCCCACAGCTCTTCCTTTGAGTACTATGGTCCATGTTGAACAGCCAGACTGGTTAGAATGGCTGAAATACACTCATGCATATATTAGCCAGTTATATTTCCATTATGTGAAAAAAGAGCCGAAATCCCCACAGTTCAAACCACTATGGATCATTAGAATTACACTACGTGAGAACATTGGGTTGCGTGTCAATGGCTGCACAGCTTTTCTTTTTAATCACAATTTTCTTGTTTGATTTTGATACAGTGTGGACTTCAGAATACCAAAGACAGAATTTGAGTGTATTTTAAACAGCCCCAGACCCTGTCTGCTCTTTCATGCCAGTTGAACACTGACATAGACAAGACAATTGAACATAGCAGGGCAGCTAGCCTTAAAATGACCATAGAGTCTGTTTGAGGTCAACTGAACACTGAGTTGTGATGAAGTGACTCGAATGTGTCACCCTAAGGGACATCTGCCCTGAGAACTCGGACCAATATTGAGTTCAGTTCCAACCTCATCACTCAAGAGAAGGACCGCACTGTCATATTGGATCAAATTGATCTGTTCATTGCTAACGGCTTGCTCTGCTAATTCCATTGAGCCTCACTAGTTTCTGGCTTCTACTCAGAATACAACATGACAATGACACGCTGGCAGCCAGCTCGTTTGTTCAACACACTTCGCAGAGTGTCTTCTTCACCGGAGAAAAAACATCCCAGCTATGAAATTAGCCAATTATCCGCCAGTGTTTCCATTTTGGACTGTGAAAAGCAAGGGGCTGGCGAGTTGACAAGTCATAAAAAAAGGACTGTCAGTTGTCTCCAGAGCAAGTTCTATTGGAGGGGAGAGAAAGAGGAAACGGAGGAGAGGTGCTGATTGGAGGGCTGGACCTATCTGTCAGGCTGCCAGGTGGCAAATTGCTTGTCCAGCTGCGCAGGCTTAACGCTTAGCATAGCCACCGGTTGACCTGCGAACCGCAGGGGTTTTGTCTCAGTTACCATGGCGAGTTGGCACTAATGCTAAACCACCCGACGGTGGGGGATTGGATGACAGTGAAATGGTCAGTGTGTGCCAACCACAGAGAGAAGTGACAGCGAAGACAAGGGTCGACATCTGTCGGGGCTTTAGCCTCCGCAACTATGTCAATGCTAACTATAGCTGTTATCTCTGTGCGCCAGCCTGGCTTTAGCGCTATGCTAGCTACAACACAGTGAGCTCCTATCAAGAGGTTGGAGCCAGAGGTGGGAATGAATAGAGATACCTAAGAGGAATTTCTATAACACTCATCCAGGGAAAAGTCATTAAAATAAATTATGCAAACAGAAAGAATATTGCTTCCAACAAGGACGCGTTGTTTGCCTCACTATTGGGTAGCTGGCTCTGAGAGTCAATTGTCAATATTGATCACAGAAAGATATGATGAGGTGATTGACTAAGCTTAGTTACTCTCATGTTCTTATAAGATGCACACCTTAATCTAGTTTTCCGCCCACAGTGAGACCATAACACTTCAATTTGTAAATAGGTAGGTTGGTATTGTCAATGTAACTGCCACTGAGTTATTTGAATTCTGAGGTAATTCAGATCACTGAAGACGGTTAAGCTTTAAAGCTCAAGGGATTGTCCTTCATTTTGTAAAAAAATATACAGTGCCTTCAGAAAGAATTCACACCCCTTGACTTTTTCCACATTTAGTTGTGTTACAAAGTGGGATTAAAATGGATTTAATTGTACTTTTTTTGTCAAAGATCTACACAAAATACTCTGTAATCTCAAAGTGGAAGAAAAATTCTAAAAATAAAAATACATTAATAAAATATAAAACACTAACATATCTTGATTAGATAGGTATTCAACTCCCTGAGTAAATACATGTTAGAATCACCTTTGGCGTGATTACAGCTGTGAGTCTTTCTGGGTAAGTCTCTAAGAGCTTTCCACTCCTAGTTTGTACAATATTTGCCCATCTTTTTTTTTTTTTAAAGCTCTGTCAAGTTTGCTGTTGATCTTTGCTAGACAGCCATTTTCAAGTCTTGCCTTACATTTTCAAGCTGATTTAAGTCAAAACTTTAACTAGGCCAATCAGGAACATTCAATGTCGTCTGAGTGAGTAACTCCAGTGTATACTTGGCCGTGTGTTTTAGGTCATTGTACTGCTGAAAGGTGAATTTGTCTCCCAGTGTCTGTTGGAAAGCAGACTGAACCAAGTTTTACTCTAGGATTTTGCCTGTTGCTTTTTATCCTAAAAATACTCCCTCGTCCTTGCCGATGACAAGCATACCCATAATATGATGCAGCCACCCTTATGCTTGAAAATATGAAGAGTGGTGCTCAGTGATGTGTTGTATTGGATTTTTGTCCAATGTTGTTGATCCATCCTAAAACAAAATCCACTTTGACATTATGGGGTGCTGTGTGTAGATAAGTGACACAAAATCTCAATTTAAACCATTTTAAATTCAGGCTGTAAAACAACAAAATGTGGAAAAAATTCACGGGCGTGAATACTTTCTGAAGGCACCGTATATACTAAACCACAATATCGACCAATAATATTTCACCCTCCATATCCAAAGGGCAACGATAAACGGTTAAAAATAATGTTTATTAGGGGCCAATGGGATCTTTTGAACTTCCACCACATACTGTGAGGCTTTAGGTGACAAATTGAAATGAATTCCATTAATTGCTGCCTCACGTTTGGCCATCCCCTCTGGTGCCTCCAACTACAGTATCTAAGAGGAGGCGCCCACCCTGGCCATGCACCCTGCTCTCGGTCCGATTCAACGGAGCTCATTAATAACCCAAACGATAGCGCTCTACCTCCAGGCGTTGGGGTAATCAGTCTAAAGAGGCTGCACCAAGCCAACAACACACTCGTGTAGGCTACCCACACACACATATGTGCACATGTAAATACCGGATGAAATATTGATGATGAAACAAATGAATATGCACATAATAATCCATACTCTGAGACACACTTATTCACAGATTGTCTGCATGGCAGATATGCTTTCTTTCACACACACACACACACACACACACACACACACACAAACAAACAAACAAACACACACACACACACACACTCACAGCAGACATAAGGCAATCTGATTCTTTCTTGGTTCAGAGTACATGCAGGAAAAAGGGGAGCAGCAGGCCTTGTGGTCACATCACTCAGTGTGTGACTGTTACCCTCAGCCAGAGGCCCCAGATGGCCCCGTAAGGCCCTGGGCCCCTCTCTCATCAGTAGTACACGAATACACACAAGCACTCCTTACTACTGCATTATTCTGATTAGGTTAGTTGTTTAGATACATCCTCCCTTTATTGAACTGACTTACTGTAATTCACTTTACTCTTAGTCAAATCTTTTGTCCAAATGTTATGAAAATTAAATAGACTGTTTCTGTGGTGACCTTGAGGCTGTGGCGCTCCACAGTCAACTTTAAAATGGACATTAGTGAGAATTTAGCGTCAATGATGTATATTGAGAGCTATGCAACATTTGCATTAAATGGAGTCTGCTACTCATCCTAGGGTCTTCCGCTATGAAACCAATGCATTTGCTGACGATAATGTCAAACGTTTTATTATTTATTTTGAATTACAGAAACACTTTCAAAAGCCAGAAGAGTAAAACGAAAATAAACTCCAGCACAGTAAAAAGTAAGAAAATAGAGTGTGAAATACATATGGCGACTCGGTCAGCCATTGGTCAACTGCAAAACATACAGAATGCTGCACCATGGCTACTGACCAAGACACTCCTGAGTGGCGCAGTGGTCTAAGGCACTGCATCGCAGTGCTAACTGTGCCACTAGAGATCCTGGTTCGAATCCAGGCTCTGTCGCAGCCGGCCGCGACCGGGAGACTCATGGGCGGCGCACAATTCGTCCAGGGTAGGGGAGGGAATGGCCGGCAGGGATGTAGCTCAGTTGATAGAGCATGGCGTTTGCAACGGCAGGGTTGTGGGTTTGATTCCCACGGGGGGCCAGTATAAAAAAAAATAATGTATTCACTAACTGTAAGTCGCTCTGGATAAGAGCGTCTGCTAAATGACTAAAATGTAAAAAATGTAAATGTAGATGGAGAGCACACATTGCACTGGCTGCCTGTCAGTTTTATAATTCATTTTCAGATTATTCTGTTGGTTTTTAAATCAATCCACGATTGTGCACCCTAATACATGTCAGACATGGTTTTGAGTTATGTACCCAGTAGGTCCCTCAGGTCTTCTGGTACTTGCCTTTTAACTATCCCAAAGCCTAGGACCAAGAAGCATGGAGAGGCAGCCTTTAGTTACTATGCCCCCAGCCTCTGGAATAGCCTGCCAGAGAACCTGAGGGGGGCCGATACTGTGAACATATCTAAAAGAGATGTTAAAACACACCATTTTAGCTTTGCTTTTCCTTAGGGTGCTTTTTTAGTCTTTTGGTTTTTATTGTTATTCTTTTCGTTTTTATCCTCTTATGTTTGTTGTGTAGTAAATATTTCTGTGTTTATTTTCATTGTTTTTATTTACGTTTTTCCCTGTGAAACGCATTGCGTTGCATTCATGTCTGAAATGTGCTCTATGAATAAAGCTTGATTTTATTTTATTTGACCCCTCGTTCGACAGCAGTTGTAAAACATAAACGACTGATAAGATAGCATGGTGTCACTTAAGCCGTTCAACTCTAGCTCTTTGTCTTACACCTGGTACCAAACGAGAGACCGAGAGCCAGGGAGATAAGAAACAAATATACCATTGCGTGCGTGTGTCTGTGTGTATGTCAGTCCTCACCGTGTAGTGGGGTGTGTTTGTCGAGTACAAAGGAGTACGAGTGTGTGTGTTTGTGTGTGTTTGTGTGTTTGCGTACATAGCCTCGTTGTCCCCTTGGTGGACTGTCTATGCACCACCCCCTTGGCTCCCTATTCCTCCACATACACACACACACACACACACACACACACACACACACACACACACACACACACACACACACACACACACACACACACACACACACACACACACACCCGCCACACTGGCTGGGCTGGGCTGCTCGCTCTCCCGAGAGGAAAGCCTATTGATCAGGAAGGCATCTCCCTAATTAGGCCTGAATCGAGAAAGAGAGAGAGAGTGGGATGAGAGGAAGGGGGAGGGGGGACACAAAGACAGACACGGAGAGAAAAATAGAGGGAGAGGGGAAACAGAGGAGCTAGAGCACAGAGGGCTGGTCAACTTGTTGTTCCAAGAGAAACGGAGGTGGGAGAGAGGAATAAAGCTGTTCTACACAAGAAGAAAGAGAAAGAGAGAGGGGGGGAGGAAGGTAGGCTTTACTAGGCTGTGAATGAATGGTGGAAGCAAATGTAATGAAGAGAAAGAAATCATGGCCGAAACAGACAACTTGGAGGATAGTAAGGGAAGGAGAGGGAAAGCTAGATAGTGGTAGATAGAGTGTAGAGAGGGCTGGTGTGAAATAGAGGTACATAGAGTTGGATGGTGGTGGGGGGTGCCGTGACTTCGTTACACAACCTCATAACTTATAACTGATTGGCCCCGAGCACATCCCAGAATCCTTCGCTCCAGCCATTTGTTTTCTGAAGAATTTAGGAGAATGGAAAAACAAATCCAACTCTGCTATTTGATTCCAATCACCATCGGGCCTCAAAAGGCTCCTGGGATTCAATTAAAAGATGCAATTAACTCGTTCACAGTTTCCCCTCCTCCTTTCTTTCCCCCCTCCAGCTAGATAGGAGGAATGATTTAGAAGGAGAGAGAGAGAGGGAGAGAGAGACAGGAAGAGAGAGACAAAGAGAGACAGGGAGAGAAAGGGGAGAAAGAGGGGGGAAGAGATCTAGAGAAAGAAGGGGGAGAGAAAGAGCATCCTTCTGCTACACTGCTAAACTGCTTTAAATCTCACCAATGGGAATGGATCTTTCCCAGTCACTTTCAATAGTTGTTTTTAAATAGACACCTGGGAAAACTTATAGCAACATACCATTCCCACTGCTCACAATGCATAGTCTTACATCTATATGGAAATATGCTGTATACTGGGAAATACAATATATATATGAGCATATGCTTATACTTCACATTTGTACTGTAGCATGTGTAGGACATGGGGATGTGTGAAACTTACTCCTCAGCCTGAAGTGTCTCCACTTGCACCAGTGAATAGCCAGCTTTTCGTGTGGTGCCGATTAATAAGACGCTTCAGGAGGGCAGTTACGTGTGCTAGCAAGGCAGAGTTCCTGGGTTTGAACCTCGGTGTGAACTGAATCAGGAGGAAGCGGTACTCGCTAAGCAAGCAGCGTGACATCCTTTACACATGCTTTGCTTCTACAAAGATTTGTATACAAAGTCTGTCTCCACAGCAGATTCCTCCCTCAAGAGTATGTGTGTGCGTGCGTGAGCGTACCTGTCTGACTCTATTTACATGTAGCCTAGTAATGTATGTTTCTGAGATGTCTGTCTGACATGATGAGTCTGATTGAGCTGGTTTTGTTGTGTGCTGTGTTTGCTCACTTGTGTATGCATCATGAATGCTTTTATGTGTGTGCGTGGGTGTGTGTTTCAGTGTGAGTTTCCCCTTTGGGGTAAATCCCCAAATTCCACCCTGAGACTCACACTCTCCCTCTTTCTCTCTCCCCCTCTCTTGCCCTCTCTCTTTCATGTAAGTGCCACTCTTCAATCATGCCAATTGCTTGTGATTCTAATGTGAGATGTTCAGCTCATCATGCGCGCTGCCCCACTTTCAAGCAGCCAGCAAGCAACAAACCTCTAAATAAATCCAATAAGTGTTAGCTTTACAACATAGAGCTTTCAGTCTCCCAGTAGCTTTCCCCCAGTGTGACTCCAATAAGGAACCCATACCGTCTCCCTCCGCCCTGCCTGCCTGAAATGGTATGGAATAGAAATAGCCATCCGTGCACATTGCCTGAAGTTGAACAGAATCCAACGGCTTGCTATGAAACGTGTTAATTAAGAAAATAAAAAAACGCTTTTCTACAGGGCATCGTCGGTTGGTGGAGCAGGAAATATGGAGCGTAGCGTGATGTGAGACGGGCAGATCAAAGGCCGCCAAACACGTTCTTAAACACATTTTGTAAACCCGTCGTCTTCGAAACAGGACCCAGATTGAGACGACCTTAAGAGGTGTCAAGGGGAGTTTGTGTCCCAAATGGCAACCTATTCCCTATGCACTACATTTGACCAGGACCCATAGGGCACTAGATGGCTTTTGTTCCAAATGCATGTCATTTCTCCTCTCCAGCACAATTCATGCTCTTAGGAACATGCCACGCAAGTCTGAGTGATATACAGTAAAGCGCATCGGCAACCGTCAACGCACAAAACATCAATTTGAAATTTCAAGGAGCCACGGAAAGAGAAATCATTATACCATTGCTTTTTTTTATCCAGCTCGATATGTCAGGTCTTAGACAATCCCTTTAATGAGTCCAACGGGCAAGTCCATCAAAGACAAGTAAGTGTAGGGAAAAAGGGAAATGAGAAAAGGGAGAGGTAGAGTTCAAAATGACTGCTGCTCGGCTTGTCTCCTGTCAGCCGCTGGGATGGAAGTCTGCGTTTGAAGGTGACCTCGTGCTATTGGGCAATGACTAGGGAGTCATCTTTCAGTATGCGCACACAGGTACCGCAGATGAAAGGCATTGTGGGAGAGGGGGACAGGAAGAAAGGAAGGGAGGGAGGAAGGGGTTGTTCGCTCAGAAGAGTCCACTGAGTGGAGTAGCGAGTCACACACACACACTGGAGGAATATAAAAGAGAATATTTTGTGTGTGTGTGTGTGTGTGTGTGTGTGTGTGTGTGTGTGTGTGTGACTCGGGTGGGCCTCGGCGACTGCCTCTCTTCCAGCTCTCATGCAACATTAATGGCCTCTATCGATTGTGTCTGTTCTTCACTGGGGAGATGGGACACACAGACACATGTATGCAGTCGCTCACACCTCGACTCACGCACGCACACACGTGCACATACCTCAATACACTGTACACCCATGTGAACAGTCCCCACACCCCAGCCCCAAATAAATGACGGAAAAACCTCTCTTCTGTCACTCAAAAAAACATACTCTCCTTTTCCTCTCTGCATCCATCCATCCATCCCACCCTCCCTCCATCTCCCATCCAATATAGTGTACCAGATCTGTGTAACAAAGTGCCATGGCATCTCCAGTTAAATTTGTAGGAGGACAAGAGACAAGCTCTTGTTTCATTTGTCGGCGCTGTCCACCCATTTTCCCACGATGTAAAGGCGTGTTGGACGACCTTGTAAGTTCACTGAGTTCTTTTCCTTTTTATTTCTTTTTTCTTTTTACTCCAGATATTAATTTATACATACGAACAACAACTTACAGACACTAACAAACAACGACTACATCTCATCTGCCCAGACCTGGATGCTCACACCCCCATCCCTGGTGCCTGCATTATTGTTTGCCACTTGGTCTTAAATTGTACCAATTAGTTTTTCTCGGTCGCCCATGCTAAATTCAATATTTAAATAATAAATCATTAGATTTTTCCATTGTGTTAATGATGGCAGATTTATTGAATTCCAATTTTTTTCACCAAGTTTTTCTTCAAATATGCAGACAGACGGATTAAAAGTAAGTTTACATTGTAATCATATTTCATTCTTAGAGGCCTCTTTCTCTGCTTTTCTGTCATTTTTTCTCACTCTTGTCTCTCCAAGAGGGAATACATTCTAAGGCCAGAGATTGATAAATTGACTAGCTGCCTTCCTCCCAGGGTAGTTACTAGTAAACAATAAAAACACTTACCTTGAGAAAGAGACAGAACACCAAGCAAACAGCATCCATCAAGACACCAGAGGATGCAGAGGAGAGGGGAGAAAGGGAGAGAACAACAAACACTGAATTAGCCATTGGATTATGATTTTCATGGTAAGAAGTTGTGTACCACACCTGCAAAACTGATTTGGATGAGACAGAAAGAGATGAGACAGGCAAAGTAGGTTGGCATGATGGCACTCTTTGATGATAGGACATGAAAATGACCACTGCGAAAACAATAACTACTAGTGTGGGGCTCCAACATGCCTAGTATTTATCTGAAAACATGGTTCCCACGCCAAACTCCCCATTAATGCATAAGTGATCAAGTGCATTATTTGCGTACCATTACATTTAAATGGGAAGAAGTGTATAATTAAATCTCCTATTACTATTGTCGTTTCATTGTCACTGCAGTCACACATACTTGGCAAAGAAAATCAAAAGCTGCCATGTGTCAGCACATTAAACTAAATCAGGTTGTGAGGGAATTTAATTGAAACGCAGACAATAAAATACATAGACATGCTAGATTAGTTTACACATATAGCCCTGGGGGCCACTGTTGCTGTGTATGGAAACATGCTAGTCATGTAAAAAATTACCTTTGGGGGGAAGAATTAGCCTCCTGAAATGCAATATTTTTTTTTCCGTATCAAGATGTAGCACTATAGCCACTTTCATTTGATTTCATTGGGTTAATAGGATTTCATCTGCCATGCACCTCCACCAATATCCATAAAAACGGGCCCCCAGAATGTAGGCTCGAGCGTGTGCACGTTATTGACTGGCGTACCCCTCCGGAGCGTTCGCGGAATGTTCCAACAACGTTGTGAGTGTTAATGAAGAGAGCGGTTGTCAAGCTGTCACGTGCGGTGGCTGGCAGAGTGGTAGTGGCAATTATGGGGTTGTAATGGTGGTGGTGGCAGTGATCTACAGAATTATAATGCCCCTATTCATGGGACTTAGGAGGTTGTGTGTGTGTGTGTGTGTGTGTGTGTGTGTGTGTGTGTGTGTGTGTGTGTGTGTGTGTGTGTGTGTGTGTGTGTGTGTGTGTGTGTGTGTGTGTGTGTGCGCGTGCGTGCGTGTGTGGCCTTTTCAACATGTATGGGAGATACGGCTTCCAGGAAATTGATCATCTGCTAAACTGATTGTATGCATAGTTGGGTGTTACATGCTACATGGGCATACAACAAAAGATTACAGGTCTATAAAATGTGTAGGGCTTCATACTGTAGAGGGGTTGTGCGTTAGATAGATGGATAGATAGATGGATGGTAATGGGATGACTTCTAGCCCTCCGATCTATTGGAGAGAGTGCTTCAAACGCATCTACACCCACACAAACATCACACACTCACAATCTCCACACGTTAATGTATTCACACATGCTATTTCCACTTATATTTTCGTATACAGACAGATAGACACAACCACGTACACACCCACATGCACATACGCACACACTCACACACAATGTCAATCTGGTAATGGAAAGGTAGCTACACAGCTTTTCACTTCAAGGCTCAGCAGGTAGCTTTTCATTTGCCTTCCCTGACCGCGGCTAAAAAACAGTGGCCCCTGCATCGATCCCTGCCTCCCTCCCTTCATTACCATGTTAATATCTGCAAAACGCTCCTCTTTCAGAAAAGCAGGGGAGCACACCACAGCAGGAGATGGAGGGATGGAGGGGAGCAAAACTACTTTCCTTCCGTTCCAGCCATGAAAAAATGAGAAGAGCAGGGGAAAAACAGAAACACACAGAGCTGTGGGGTGTCCAAGCGATTGCCTGTTTTACTTCCAGGTGATTTCCTCACTCCCTGCGTGTCTTACTGGGGGCCTCCAGGAACGGAGGGAAGCGAGGAAACGCAACCAGGAGAAGAGGCCTCTGCCCTGTGTAAGTATGGGGGATGGAGCCCTGTGATGGAGCTATAGCTAGCCTAGCGTCATTAGCCATCTCCAGCTGCCTGGGTAATGTGCGCACTTAATTTTGCCACTGCGGGCCCCCAAACCACTGCATCTCCCAGTGCCTCCAAACTACCAGCAATTTAGGCCAATCTTGGATCCTGAGCCTCTGAAGTCTAATGGTAGCCCATTGAACAGAAACATCAGTGGGGTTTGCTTTTTAGAAACCTTCCGTGGTGTGTGTTTAGATGGCTTTGTTTCTTTTCCGAAACTTTTATTGACAACACCACCACCTCACTAAACAGTATGGCTGCCATGAACAAAGAGGAAGAGTTCCACTAGCCAGATTGGTTGTAATTTGGGCGTTGGAGCAATTTACCATCGTAGCGTGAGGTGATCATTAACCATTAGTGCATTCGGAAAGTATTCAGACCCCTTGACTTTTTCCACATTTTGTTACGTTACAGCCTTATTCTAAAATTGATAAAATATTTGTTTTCTCTCATCAATCTACACAGAATACCCCACAATGACAAAGCGAAAACAGGTTTTTAGAAATGTTTGACAAAAAAAGTAATAATAATAATAATACCTTAATTGCATAAGTATTCAGACCATTTGCTATGAGACTCATAATTGAGCTCAGGTGCCTCCTGTTTCCATTGATCATCCTTGAGATGTTTCTACAACTTGATTGGAGTCCACCTGTGGTAAATTCAATTGATTGGACATGATTTGGAAAGGCACACACCTGTCTATATAAGGTCCCACAGTTGACAGTGCATGTCAGAGCAAAAACCAAGCCATGAGGTCGAAGGAATTGTCTGTAGAGCTCCAAGACAGGATTGTGTCGAGGCACAGATCTGGGGAAGGGTACCAAAACATTTCTGCAGCATTTAAGGTCCCCAAGAACACAGTGGCCTCCATCATTCTTAAATGGAAGAAGCTTGGAACCACCAAGACCACCTGGCCAAACTGAGCGATTGGGGGACAAGAAGCCTTGGTCAGGGAGGTGACCAAGAACCCGATGGTCACTCTGACAGAGCTCCAGAGTTCCTCTGTGGAGATGGGAGAAACTTCCAGAAGGACAACCATCTCTGCAGCACTCCACCAATCAGGCCTTTATGGTAGAGTGACCAGACGGAAGCCACTCCTCAGGAAAAGGCACATGACAGCCCGCTTGGTGTTTGCCAAAAGACACCTAAAGGACTTAGACCATGATAAACAAGATTCTCTGGTCAGATTGAACTCTTTGGCCTGAATGCCAAGTGCCACGTCTGGAGGAAACCGGGCACCATCCCTACGGTGAAGCATGGTGGTGGCAGCATCATGCTGTGGGGATGTTTTTCAGACTGGGGTGAAGGTTCACCTTCCAACAGGACAACAACCCTAAGCACACAGCCTGTACAACTCTGAATGTCCTTGAGTGGCCCAGCCAGAGCCCGGTTTTGAACCCGATCGAACATCTCTGGAGAGACCTGAAAATAGCTGTGCAGCGACGCTCCCCATCCAACCTCACAGATCTTGAAAGGATCTGCAGAGAAGAATTGGAGAAACTCCCCAAATGCAGGTGTGCCAAGCTTGTAGCATCATACCCAAGAAGACTCGAGGCTGTAATCGCTGCCAAAGGTGCGTCAACAAAGTACTGAGTAAAGGGTCTGAATACTTATGTAAATGTGATATTTCAGTTATTACTTTCCAACAACTTCTAAAAACCTATTTTTGCTTTGTCATTATGGGGTATTGTGTACAATTTAATCAATTTTAGAATTAGGCTGTAACGTAACAAAATGTGGAAAAAGTCAAGGGGACTGAATACATTGCACTGTAAATGTTAATGGAAATCAAGTTAAACTTGTAATTCCTATTTAGAACTGGTTATCCTTTCAGGCTTGTCCTTGCATGACCAAATTCATAACCCAAATTCAATTATTTTGGAATCACTAGTACGGTCTAATGTTGATGTTTTGTTTTGTTTTTACATTGGGTTTAGCCACTGTAATCTATAGACATTGTTGCATAATTAAATGTAAAATGCCAAAAGTGTTCCATTTACTGTATACATATACAGTAGCAGCCTAATAATCATTTTTGTTGCTTTAGCATTCTTCACCCTTTTGTATCCCCTCCCCCTACCCCTCCCGTTCGCTGTGTGATGCATGCTGGGCAATCCACAGAGCTCCAACCCCTCACCATCTCCTCTGCTCAACCCAAGGACACAGGTCTGTTTAGGAGCTATGGCCGCAGCCGGACGCATTTGTCCATTACATTATCTGGCCCTTTGTCCACCCCGCTGCCTTCTTCGCTAATGCTAATTTAGTACTATCACGTAGCATACAGTGGAGTGCGGTGGGAGGCAGAGGAGACGTCCTCACTTGTGCCCGCTGATGAAGTGTCACCAGAGAGCAATGACTTCTCCCCACCTCTCTCTCCTGCTGGAAAGGCACAGGTACAAACGGCTTTAACCTTTTCATTACCATTATACTGCCAGGCAGAGCAAGAAGTAGAGGAAGCTATAGCTTTAGTGTTTATGGCTGCTGTGGTGGGTAGGGAGGGAGGGAGGGGCAGGAAAGAAAGGAGAGAGAGAAAGGGAGGCAGATAAGTAGCTAGCTCAGTGGCTATGTGGTGGGGTGAGAGGGAGGGAGGGAAGGAAGGACTAAATAAGGAAAAGAGAGAAAGAGAGAGGGAGGGAGGAACTGTAGCTCAGTGTTTATGGCTGTAGTGGTGAGGAGGAGGACCGAGGGAAGGTGGGAAGGGAGTGAGAGAGGGACTGTGGCTCATTTAAATTCTATGCAGGGCTGAGTTGGGAGATAAGCAACAGATGACACTAGTGATGGGCCTCTCTCTCTCTCTCTCTCTCTCTCTCTCTCTCTTCTATCAGGGAGCCAGATAACAAAATACCCTCCTAAATACTTAATTTCAGATAAATAAATGATGGGGATGATTGGGGTGTAGTGTGGGGAGAGAGGGGTAGGGGGTGATTGGAAATGTCGAAGAGTGAAATGACATGGCGATGGCTCTTGAAATTCTCCTAATGGTTTGTGTACTAATATAGTTCATGGTTTGTCTTCCTCTCTTTTTTTGATGATCCACCCACCTATATACAGAACCATATACACTGAGTGTACAAAACATTAGGAACACCTCTTCTTTCCATGACATAAACTGACCAGGTGAATCCAGGTGAAAGCTTCGATCCCTTATTGATGTCACATGTTAAATCCACTTCAATCAGTGTAGATGAAAGGAAAAATTATTTTTAAGCCTTGAGACATCGATTTTATATCTATGCCATTCAGAGGGTGAATGGGCAAGACAAAAGATTTAAGCGCCTTTCAACGGGGTATGGTAGTAGGTGCCAGGCGCACCGGTTTGAGTGTGTCAAGAACTGCAACGCTGCTGGGTTTTTCATGCTCAACAGTTTCCCATGTGTATCAAGAATGGTCCACCACCCAAAGGACATCTGGCCAACTTGACACAACTGTGGGAAGCATTGGAGTCATCATGGACCAGCATCCCTGTGGAATGCTTTTGACACCTTGTAGAGTCCATGCCTCGACGAATTAAGGCTGTTCTGAGGGCAAAAGGGGGTGCAACTCAATATTAGGAAGGTGTTCCTAATGTTTTGTACACTCAGTGTAAACTATACCATTAATTCCATTTAGATCAATAATCATGAAGGAAAGGAGAAGGAGATTATTATTTTCAAAACTATTACTAGCTAATAGTAATGGAGTTTGGTGGGGGTTGCACTAAGGAGTGTCTAAGAAACATAAGGTCTCCTTGCCAATGCCTAATGCTTCTTTCCCTCCGCCATCGCCTACACATCATTTACTATGTCTTAATTAACACACACCACCAAAACCCCAACTGGATTGAGAGCAAAGAGGAGGAAGGGGGAGTGGAAAACGAGAGGCCTTGATTGATTTGGCACAAACTGTGAAAATAAAGTGGATTTGAGGAACCCAAATAAAGACTAACTAACAGGGTAACTTCCCAAATCAATCTCCATCATCGCTCCTTGCGTAATCAATTAATGTTCAAATAGAATGTGAGTATTACAGATGGAACACCAAGAACTCACTCGACTGTGATAACATTTTTCTAATTTGAACATAAAAGGTTATTATTATAACACTGCTTGGATTTAAATAATTAAATACTAGGGAATTATTGTCTAGTGAAACAAGAGATTTACCCAAAACGAGTTTAAGTGTTAAAAAGCGATATTTTTTGGTTCCCTTTTTGTACAATATATATTTATTGTTTTAAAGTCCAGTGGCTGAACGGCTTCCGAATTAAATTCCCTCAATGTGTAAAAAGATCATCTGGACCCGAGCCAACTACGCCACAAACATATTGAGCAGAACATTAGATGCGTCCCTGCTGCACTCCCAATGTGGCATTTGTCATGATCTTATTTCTGGTAAGCCATTTCGCTAAGCCCTATGGGTGAGAAGCAATCCAGTCAACTTTGGTTCTCCTATCTTATCTAATCCACCATGTCTCGCCTGGCCTGCCCCCTCAATGTCTCTAAGCTGCCGTGTTATTTCTGAGCCATGCTACAGACAGTCACAGGTCAGACCACCAACCTACAGTAGGCTACTCACCACCATGGTTGAGTTCAATGCTAATCCTCTACTCAATGCCACATTTATTAGATTACCATCTATAACTTGAGAAATTCTCATCGCAAAATGACTGCCCACATCAATGAAATCATGAAAATTGTTGTGAGTTTAGAATGTTTTAAGAATGTGTTCATACCATGTTTGAAATTGATTAAAACTGTAGGTCTTTGGGTTTTTCTTTGTGTTTTATTGTTTTTTTTTTTTTTTTTTGGGGGGGGGGGGGGTTGCATTCCATTTCAATTAATTTCCTGGTTTGACAGGAATTAAATGGAATTGACCTCAACCCCCCGTCTCTCTCAGACGTCGACTAATAGACCTAAAACGTAAAGGCGAAAAGAGGATGGCAAATAGAGTGACCTAAGGGGTGTAGTAGCCTTTGTGTGACCAGGGTTATGGGTGGGTGACCTCCAGTTGCACAGACCCATATTAGTGATTTGTGTAAAAATTAGGCCTGTGATTTCCTTTAAAAGCAACCCCCGGTGTTGTGCAGGAAAATGAACCACCCCGCTAGCACACATGGCCGTGGATCGTGGTATTGTCATTCAGATGATGTGTGTGTCACTCTCGTTCTTCTTAATAAAAGAGGAGGAGGATATATGTGTAACATGCTCTCTGAGTCTTTCTGTTCTTTGTATTCACGTGGATGCATGTTTCAGAAATAGGTCTAGGGCTTTTTTGATCTATGCGTAATATCTCTGTCATATCAAAACTACAACACCTTTTCAATGGATTAGGATGGATTGTGTTGCAGCCATTTGTGTCTGTTCACCACACATCACTTATTCTGCATTGGAGAAATTGAGAGGTTAAGGATACCTCGATCAGTTTTTCCCAATAATGTTTCAATTGTCAAATTTACACTGAACAAAAATATAAACGCAACATGTAAAGTGTTGGTCCCACGTTTCATGAGCTGAAATAAAAGATCCAGAAATGTTCCATACGCTCAAAAAGCTTATTTCTCTCAAAAGTGAGCATTTCTCCTTTGCCAAGATAGTCCATCCACCTGACAGGTGTGGCATATCAAGAAGCTGATTAAACAGCATGATCATTACACAGGTGCACCTTGAGCTGGGAACAATAAAATGTGCAAGTTTTGAGGGAGCGTGCAATTGGAATGCTGACTGCAGGAATGTCCACCAGGGCTGTTGCCAGAGAATTTAATGTTTTTTTCACTACCATAAGCCGCCTTCAACGTCGTTTTAGAGAATTTAGCAGTATGTCCAACCGGCCTCACAACCGCAGACCACGTGTAACAACGCCAGCCCAGGACCTCCACATCCGGCTTCTTCACATGCGGGATCGTCTGAGACCAGCCAACCGTACAGCTGAGGAAACTGTGGGTTTGCACAACCAAAGAATTTCTGCATAAACTGTCTCAGAGAAGCTCATCTGCATGCTCATCGTCCTCACCAGGGTCTTGACCTGACTGCAGTTCAGCATCGTAACCGATTTCAGTGGTCAAATGCTCAACTTCAGTTGCCACTGGCACACTGGAGAAGTGTGTTCTTCACGGATAAATCCTGGTTGCAACTGTATCGGGCAGATGGCAGACAGCGTGTATGGCTTCGTGTGGGCGAGCGGTATGCTGATGTCAACATTGTGAACAGAGTGCCCCATGGTGGTGTTGGGGTTATGGTATGGGCAGGCATAAGCTACGGACAATGAACACAATTACAATTTATCTATTGCAATTTTTTATGCACATAGATACTGTGACGAGATCCTGAGGCCCATTGTCGTTCCATTCATCTGCAGCCATCACCTCATGTTTCAGCATGATAATGCACAGCCCCATGTCGCAAGGATCTGTACACAACAAAACTGAAAATGTCCCCGTTTTTCCATTGTCTGCATACTCACCAGACATGTTACCCATTGAGCATGTTTGGGATGCTCTGGATTGACGTGTACAACAGTGTGTTCCAGTTCCCGCCAAAATCCAGCAACTTCGCACAGCCATTGAAGAGGAGTGGGACAACACTCCACAGGCCACAATCAACAGCCTGATCAACTCTATATGAAGGACTTGTCGCGCTGCATGAGGCAAATGGTGATCACACCAGATACTGACTGGTTCTCTGATCCCCACCCCTACCTTTTTTTAAGGAATCTGTGACCAACAGATGCATGTCTGTATTCCCAGTCATGTGAAATCCATAGATTAGGGCCTAATTTATTTATTTCAATTGACTGATTTCCTTATATGAACTGTAACTCAGTAAAATGTTTGAAATGTTGCGTTTATTTTTGCTGCCCTGTTAACAAAACTACACACTCTGTAATTTTGTTTCAGCACCCAACAGCCCTCTCTATCTCTATCTCTAGACCACAGACAGTATGCTGAGCACACAATCCTATTTCTGATGGCTAGCCACCACAGGCAAGGCAGTGGAGCAGCAGTGTTGTTGTAGCTAAGCTTCCAGACCTAGGGCGACAGACCAGCACACAGCACACATAGCACCTCTTAGCATCTCTTTGATTGGAGTGTTTGGACTGAAGTGTTCACACACACACAGATATATATTTTTACTCTCACACACACACACATGCATGCACGCTCTCACACACACACACAAACATACACACACACACACATCTGACTTCCTCTACAATAGGGAATATGCTGGAGAGGCATCCTTTTCTCCACTTCACCAAAGGCTACACTGTACATTTAAGTGTATGTGTAGGAGCAGTGGAATACAGAGTAGTGACCATATCGTTGCAGTATCTACAGTTGAAGTCGGAAGTTCACATAAACCTTAGCCAAATACATGTAAACTCAGTTTTTCACAATTCCTGACATTTAATCCTAGTAAAAAGTCCCTGTCTTAGGTCAGTTATGATCACCACTTTATTTTAAGAAAGTGAAATGTCAAAATAATAGTATAGAGAATTATTTATTTCAGCATTTATTTATTTCATCACATTCCCAGTGGGTCAGAAGTTTACATACACTCAATTAGTATTTGGTAGCATTGCCTTTAAATTGTTTAACTTGGGTCAAATGTTTCGGGTAGCCTTCCACAAGCTTCCCACAATAAGTTGAGTGAATTGTGGCCCATTCCTCCTGACAGAGCTGGTGTAACTGAGTCAGGTTTGTAGGCCTCCTTCCTCACACACGCTTTTTCAGTTCTGCCCTCAAATTTTCTATAGGATTGAGGTCAGGCCTTTGTGATGGCCACTCCAATACCTTGACTTTGTTGTCCTTAAGCCATTTTGACACAACTTTGGAAGTATACTTGGGGTCATTGTCCATTTGGAAGACCCATTTACGACCAAGCTTTAACTTCCTGACTGATGTCTTGAGATGTTGCTTCAATATATCCCCATAATCTTCCTTCCTCATGATGCCATCTATTTTGTGAAGTGCACCAGTCCCTCCTGCAGCAAAGCACCCCCACAGCATGATGCTGCCACCCCCGTGCTTCACGGTTGGGATGGTGTTATTCGGCTTGCAAGCTACCCTCTTTTTCCTCCAAACATAACGATGGTCATTATGGCCAAACACTTCTATTTTTGTTTCATCAGATCAGAGGGCATTTCTCAAAAAAGTACGATCTTTGTCCCCATGTGCAGTTGCAAACCGTAGTCTGGCTTTTTTATGGCGGTTTTGGAGCAGTGGCTTCTTCCTTGCTGAGCGGCCTTTCAGGTTATGTCGATATAGGACTTGTTTTACTTTGGATATAGATACTTTTGTACCTGTTTCCTCCAGCATCTTCACAAGGTCCTTTGCTGTTGTTCTGGGATTGATTTGCACTTTTCGCACCAAAGTACGTTCATCTCTAGGAGACAGAACGCGTCTCCTTCCTGAGCGGTATGATGGCTGCGTGGACCCATGGTGTATATACTAGCGTACTGTTGTTTATACACATGAACGTGGTACCTTCAGGTGTTGGGAAATTGCTCCCAAGGATGAACCAGACTAATGGAGGTCTACAATTTTTTTTATGAGGTCTTGGCTGATTCTTTTGATTTTCCCATGATGTCAAGCAAAGAGGCACTGTGTTTGAAGGTAGGCCTTGAATTACATCCACAGGTACACCTCCAATTTACATTTACATTTGACATTTTAGTCATTTAGCAGACGCTCTTATCCAGACCGACTTACAGTTAGTGAGTGCATACATTTTTCATACTGAATCAAATTATGTCAATTAGCCTATCAGAACCTTCTAAAGCCATGACATAATTTTCTGGAATTTCCCAAGCTGTTTAAAGACACAGTCAACTTAGTGTATGTAAACTTCTGACCCACTGAAATTGTGATACAGTGAATTATAAATTAAATAATCTGTCTGTAAACAATTGTTGGAAAAATTACTTGTGTCATGCACAAAGTAGATGTCCTGACCGACTTGCCAAAACTAAAGTTTGTTAACAAGTAATTTGTGGAGTGGTTGGAAAACGAGTTTTAATGACTCCAACCTTAAGTGTATGTAAACTTCGACTGTATGTTGTATCTATGACACAGGAGGTTGGTGGCACCTTAATTGGGGACGACGGGCTTGAGGCAATGGCTGGAGCAGAATAAGTGGAATGGTATCAAATACATCAATATGGTTTCCATGTGTTTGATGCCATTCCATTTTCCCCGTTCCGGCCATTATTATGAGCTTTCCTGAGCTTTCCTCCCCTCAGCAGCATCTTATGATCTATGATGTATCTATGACCTGGGCGGCAGGTAGCTTAGTGGGTAAGAGCATTGTGCCAGTAACCGAAAGGTCGCTGGTTCTAATCCCAGAGCCGACTAGGTGAAAAATCTGTCGATGTGCCCTTAAGCAAGGCACTTAACCCTAAATGCTCCTGTAAGTCGCTCTGGATAAGAGCGTCTGCTAAATGACAAAAAATGTAAAATGTATATAGTGCAATGACAATTCTTCCTATACCAATTGTCATGAGTACTCCCAAACTGAGGGCTGTAGCTGAAGAGGTTTAAAAAACCTTTAGGTGGGTCATACTCTACATACAGTGAATTCGGAAAGTATTCAGACCTTTAAACTCTTTTAATATTTTGTTACGTTACAGCCTTATTCTAAAATGGATAAAAACGTTTTTTTTGTCCTCATCAATCTACACACAGTACCCCATAATGACAAAGCAAAAACAGGTTGTTAGATTTTTTTGCAAATTATTAAAAATAAAAAACTGAAATATCACATTTACATACGTATTCAGACCCTTTACTCAGTACTTTGTTGAAGCACCTTTGGCAGCGATTACAGCCTTGAGTCTTCTTGGGTATGACGCTACAAGCTTGGCACACCTGTAATTGGGGAGTTTCTCCCATTCTTCTCTGCAGATCATCTCAAGCTCTGTCAGGTTGGATGGGGAGCGTCGCTGCACAGCTATTTTCAGGTCTCTACACAGATGTTTGATCGGGTTCAAGTCCAGGCTCTGGCTGGGCCACTCAAGGACATTCAAAGGCTTGTCCCGAAGCCACTCCTGCGTTGTCTTGGCTGTGTGCTTAGGGTTGTTGTCCTGTTGGAAGGTGAACATTCGCCCCAGTCTGAAGTCCTGAGCACTCTGGAGCAGGTTTTCATCAAGGATCTCTCTGTACTTTGCTCCGTTCATCTTTCCCTCAATCCTGACTAGTGTTCCAGTCCCTGCCGCTGAAAAACATTCCCACAGCATGATGCTGCCACCACCATGCTTCACCATAGGGATGGTGCCAGGTTTCCTCCAGACGTGACACTTGGCATTAAGGCCAAAGAGTTCAATCTTGGTTTCATCAGACCAGAGAATCTTGTTTCTCATGGTCTGAGAGTCCTTTAGGTGCCTTTTGGCAAACTCCAAGCGGGCTGTCATGTGCCTTTTACTGAGGAGTGGCTTCCGTCTGGTCACGCTACCATAAAGGCCTGTCAGGTTGTTGGACACCTCCCTGAACAAGGCCCTTATCCCCCGATTGCTCAGTTTGGCCAGGCGGCCAGCTCTAGGAACAGTCTTGGTGGTTCCAAGCTTCTTCCATTTAAGAATGATAGAGGCCACTGTGTTCTTGGGGACCTTCAATGCTGCAGAATTATTTTGGTACCCTTCCCCAGATCTGTGCCGCGACACAATCCTGTCTCGGAGCTCTACGGACAATTCCTTCGACCTCATGGCTTGGTTTTTGCTCTGACATGCACTGTCAACTGTGGGACCTCATATAGACAGGTGTGTGCCTTTCCAAATCATATCCAATCAATTGAATTTACCACAGGTGGACTCCAATCAAGTTGTAGAAACATCTCAAGGATTATCAATAGAAACAGGATACACCTGAGCTCAATTTCGAGTCTCATAGCAAAAGGTCTGAACACTTATGTAAATAAGGTATTTCTGTTTTTTATTTCTTATACATTTGCAAACATTTCTAAAAACCTGTTTTCGCTTTGTCATTCTGGGGTATTGTGTGTAGATTGATGAGGTAAACATTTTTTTTAATCCATTTTAGAATAAGGCTGTTCCCATAGGATAGCCGTTTGAAGAACCCACCTGGAACCCGAAACAGTTCTACCTGGACCAAAAAGGGTTATACCTGGAACCAAAAAGGGTTCTCCTATGGGGACAGCCGACAAACCCTTTTGAACCATTTTTTCTTGTGTGTGACACATACTTACGGGTGGTTTTCTCTGCACCCCAGTTTGACGTAATGACACAGTCTATTGACTTCAACAACGGCACACAACATTCAGAGGGAGTACTTTGGGTCCTAATAACAGCCTTGCCAGAGGAGCGTGCACGAATGTGTGTGTTTGTTCACTTGTGCGTGCCTGTGTGTGTGCATGTGTGTGTGTGTGTGTGTGTGTGTGTGTGTGTGTGTATGTGTGTGTTTGCACATGTGTTAGTGTTAGAGCTGAAGCCCCATCAGAGAGACAGAGAAAGAGGTGTTTATGTGGGAGTGTTTGATGATCTGGTGGTCTCTACGTCAGAGTGAAGGAGAAAGTCTTGATTGTGTTGATGATAAACACAGGGGGCCACTAAGTCTCTGCAGCCATTGGCTCGTCCTCTCTTACAGTGGTGGAAAAAAGTATCCAATTGTCATACTTGAGTAAAAGTAAAGAAACCTTCATAGAAAATGACTCAAGTAAAAGTGAAAGTCATCCAGTCAAATACTACTTGAGTAAAAGTCTAAAAGTATTTGGTTTTAAATATACTTAAGTATCAAAAGTAAATGTAAAAGTATAAATCCTTTTTAATTCCTTATACAGTATTATAAAAATTTATGCACACATGACTGTAAGTCGCTTTGGATAAAAGCGTCTGCGAAATGGCATATTATATTATTATTATTATATTATATTAAGCAAACCAGACAGCACAATTTTCTTGTTTTTTAATTTACAGATAGCCAGGGGCACACTCCAACACTCGACAATCATTTACAATAAGCATTTGTGTTTAGTGAGTCCGCGAGATCAGAGGCAGTAGAGATGACCAGGGAAGTTGTCTTGATAAGTGTGTTAATTGGACCATTTTCCTGTCCTGCTAAGCATTCAAAATGTAAGGAGTACTTTTGGGTGTCAGGGAAAATATATGGAGTAAATAGTACATTATTTTCTTTAGGAATGTAGCGAAGTAAAAGTAAAGGTTGTCAAAAATATACAGTAAATAGTTAAGTAAAGTACAGACACCCCAAAAAACTACTTAAGTAGTACTTTAAAGTATTTTTTACTTAAGTACTTTACTCCACTGCTCTCTTATCACCATCCCCCAACAGGTGGCACGTTGAATAAGTATGTGTGTGTGTGGGAGGTGGTGGGGTGGGGGGTTACTCTGTGTATGTGCATGTGTGCATGTGTGTGTAAATATGTGTCTGCAAGAAGACATTATGTAAAGTATGAAAGTATGTTAGTGTATGTGTGTGTCTCTATGTATCTGCACAAGAGAGTGTGTGTTTTTGTCTGCATTTCTACACCCAACTGTGTGTAACTGGATACATCTAGTAGGCGATAACCCCCCTCCTGACCTCAGCTCTGCACCATGCAATTGCCCTTCTCTGAATAAGCCTGCGTTAACGTTTTATTCCACCTTCTTTCTCCCTTGCCTGAGCTGCAATCTAGCTCTAAAGACAAGCTCCACAACTCACAAGCCCTGCAGAAAAGCTGTGTCTGCACTACCTGTGGCTGGGGATTTCCAAAGTCATTACACGAGAGAAACAGAGGAACAGGGAAGGGGGTAGAGGGGTGAGAGGGAATGAAAGAAAGAAAGAACAAGATAGAAAGGGAAGAGAGAGGGATGGAGTGGTGGAACGGGTGAATAGTGAAAGGGAAAGGACAGAGATAAAGCAGGTGAAGAGAGAACAGGAGAATGGGAAAAAGAGTTACAGAGTGACAGAGGTAGAGAGAGAGAGAGAGAGAGAGAGAGAGAGAGAGAGAGAGAGAGAGAGAGAGGCAGGCCCGAGACCCCAACAAAAATCATATTTTCATTTATCTGACTTTCATTTACCTGCATGACCAGCCGTTATATTTAGCCTCACAATGAAGGGTGTTAACAGTTTCTTTTCAGGAGAACCAGGGCTACTAGTAGAACACAAGACAATTTCACATAAACAGTTGCATTCATCAGTTTTATTGACAAACGTCAATTTAAAATATAAGGTCCGCCAAAGCAAAAACCTGACCAAAATTAACTTATATGAATGTCAGTGACAACCGTGTGGAGTTTAGAGTTTGTGACAGCAACTATGTGAGTTTATTACAGTATAATAGACACAATGTCCTGGGATTTCCTATGATCTTCTAATTAGAAGAACCCCTTACCTTCTAATGACTCTTTTGTAGCTTGTGAGCATCATAGAGCATCGTGAGAGTCTAAGCTTTTCATAGATAGCTTTTAATAGTTTTTAGCTCAAACCATTCCGACTCTACAGATGTTTTTGTAAAAAATACCCAGCCTTGGGCCCCTTTGGGATCCACCCTTGTCTCACAAACACAGATCTCAGCCTCCGTTAATCATACATACTAATGGATCGTACCGATGAATTCAGGAGAAATAGACAAATCCAATGATACAACCAAGAAGTCTGCTCAGACATGCAATGTTTAAAAAGGGTTAGAAGTCCTAAATCATGCCGGTGTGATGGTGGGACTCATTGGGTTAATGACAGGTAAAAAAGCTTATACTCCAACACATTTCACATTTGGCATTGTTCCCTGCTGGACATCCTATTGATTAATGTGCTTCTCAATTTCGCAGCCATGAGTTCTCAATACACCGCCTCATTTAGCATCTCCTGGCTTCCACACATAGCCTATAAACCACTGATGCAGACCTTTGGAACATCTACATTATTAAAAGTCTAAAAAATCCATGTAATATAGCCTACACCTTCACAATAAATCCATTCTTCATTTTAGACAGGTCTAAATAAGCATGAAATGAAGAAAGGAAAGAATAGCATAATCTGAGTTGTCCTGATGTGGCTATGCCAAATGGCTGTGGGCTACACTAGACAAGATTTGCTTAGAATTCCGTGTCATTATTTTATATTATTTTATAGTATAATAATAATAATATGCCATTTAGCAGACGCTTTTATCCAATGCGACTTACAGTCATGTGCGCATACATTTTTACGTATGGGTGGTCCCGGGGATCGAACCCACTACCCTGGCGTTACAAGCGCCATGCTCTACCAATTCAGCTACAGAGGACCAATTGAACAAAGCTGAATAAAATATAAATATTTTCTCCAAACGATTTGAGGGAGTGCGCACATGCAGCTATTCTGTGTTGAGCGATTAGCAAAGAAATAGGTACATTAGAGTTATTAATGTAACTTTAGTTGTTCTACAAACGTTGGGCTATATGTTTAGATTTTTAATCAATTTTAAGGCTGCATGATGAGACTCTAATGGTGATTTGAAAAAAAGTTGCTTGAAAGGCATGAGCTCTGTTTTTTTGCGCAGTCTGTACACACTTCAATAGTCTCTCATTCACAATTTGACAAGCACTTGATAATGCCTCAAATTTCACGGTGGCATCCCCTTTGTGGCCGTAATGCACCCTAAATAAATCCACTCTCCCTGAGTGCTGTGCAATCCGAAGCGCCTCTCACTCACATGGCTCTCACGTGATCGGGTCTTTCTCACAGGCTACAAGTGAAGACAGACACATCGGGGATGCAACTACGCTCGTCCTTATCCAATTCCAAGGTGCATATTGAAGATATTGGAAGAACTGTCCACATTTACTTTTCATCAGCCAACAAGATGAGTAGGCCTAACGAACAGCAAAAGCACTAGCCTATGTCAATCTACTATCCCCTATAGTACAAAAGTCTACCTATTCTATTCTGTGCAAGACATAAATATTCCAAACATGGTCTCGAACAGTTGTGGGGTGCAATAGATACCAAATTAATACTACCACTAGCATCAACAAATACTTTTTTACGCAATGTGGCTGACGCAACAGATCAGAACGTTTAGCTTAAAATGTTGATAAACTATTAGGCTATTTCTTCACATTACAAGCTCAGCAATGCGCACATGGCAGTAGGCAATAAGCGCGAATGTTCCATTAGCGGGAAAACACCATTATCAAAAGTGACCGCAAATGCGATTATGCATGTAATGCTTTTATTATGAAGGTGCATTTTTATGGTGAAAATTATCTTCCCCAAACTTGAAACTCACGCGCTGCTTATATATGCCAGTTAGGCTCTAAACCCCTTGTAAAGTGGATTGATGTGCTTAATTTTAAGAAGTTATTTGGCCACTTTAGTTATGATACATACCTTATCAGAACATATAGGCCTACAGTCTAGACTACATGAGGTGTGCGACTATTATTAGAAAAGTCGCAAGAAAAAGGCATTGTTTCTTGCCTTACGCTGGGCATCATTCACAAGTGATAATATATAATACACAAGTGATAGGCTAATATTGTCACCCATCAGACTATTCTTGATGTAATCTTGTCTTTACATATACTAAAAAATACATGTCTGAAATTTGTTTTGATTTAGAATGGACCATTATCATGCACCTGTCTCAAAACAGCTATGCACTTAAATATACATTTACATTTTACATTTATGTCATTTAGCAGATGCTCTTATCCAGAGCGACTTACAGTTTTAGTGCATACATTATTTTATTTAAAAAAAAATCATACTGGCCCCCCGTGGGAATCGAACCCACAACCCTGGCGTTGCAAACGCCATGCTCTACCAACTGAGCTACCTCCCTGCCGGCCATTCCCTCCCCTACCCTGGACGACGCTGGGCCAATTGTGCGCCGCCCCATTGGTCTCCCGGTTGCGGCCGGCTACAGCAGAGCCTGGATAGTGAATGGAGGATGCTTTTCCTGTGGTTCATTTTCATGCCAGCCAGGTAGGCTATACTCCTGTTGTAAAGATAAACAATGTGCTTAATATTAGGAAATTTGTGGAATAAATATAGTAGGCCTAGTCTATAGAGGCCATCACTCTGTTTTCTCACGCAATTGCATAGCCTATAGAAATGTTGCGCAACATGAGCTCAGGGGCTCTCATGAAGTGTTTGATTAGATTTTCGATTACATTTGCATTGAAGTCAGAGTGATTAGAGGGACAATAGAGTGCTAAGTACCAGGCAGTTAGCAAGTTTGGTAGGCTACTAATGACCACAGCAGCTTGAGAGCTTGAAAAAGCCTAATTACCGTGATTAAACAGTCATGTGGAATTTGACTGCCTTCATGACTCGTCAACAGCCCTAGTGCCAGGACAACAACCTCACCCTCAACTTCAACAAGACAAAGGAGCTGATCATGGACTACAGGAAACGGAGGGCCAAGCATGCCCCCATTCACATCGACGGGGCTGTAGTGGAGCGGGTCGAGAGCTTCAAGTTCCTCGGTGTCCACATCACTAAGGAATGAATTTGCATGGTCCACACACATCAACACAGTCATGAAAATGGCACGACAACGCCTCTTCCCCCTCAGGAGGCTAAAAAGATTTGGCATGAGGCCTCGGATCCTCAAAAAGTTCTACAGCTGAATCATTGAGAGCATCTTGACTGGCTGCATCACCGTTGGTATGGCAACTGCTTGGAATCTGATCGCAAGGCACTACAGAGCATAGTGCGTACGACTCAGTACATCTCTGGGGCCAAGCTCACGACATCCACGACCTCTATACCATGCAGTGTCAGAGGAAGTCCCTAAAAAAGACTTGAGCCACCCAACTCATAATCTGTTCTCTCTGCTACCGCACGGCAACCAGTACCGATGCAGTCTGGAACCAACAGGACCCTGAACAGCTTCTACTCCCAAGCCAAAAGACTGCTAAATAGTTAGTTAATGAATAGTTATCCAAATACCTACCCAGACCCTCTACATTGACCCTTTTTGCACTAACTTTTTTTGACTCATCACATACGCTGCTGGTACTGTTAATGATCTATCCTAGTTATATGTACATACAGTGCATTCGGAAAGTATTCAGACCCATTGACTTTTTCCACATTTTGTTACGTAACAGCCTTATTCTAAAATGGATTAAGTTGTAATTTTTCCCCCTCATCAATCTACACACAATACCCCATCATATTTTGCAAAGTTATTTAAAATAAAAAACTGAAATATCACATTTACTTAAGGATTCAGACCATTTACTCAGTACTTTGTTGAAGCACCAGGTTGGATGGGGAGCGTCGCTGCACAGCTATTTTCAGATCTCTCCACACATGTTAGATCGGGTTCAAGTCCGGGCTCTGGCTGGGCCCCTTAAGGACATTCAGAGACTTGTCCCAAAGCCACTCCTGCGTTGTATTAGGTCCTGTTGGAAGGTGATTCTTCGCCCCCAGTCTGAGGTCCTGAGTGCTCTGGAGCAGGTTTTCATCAAGGATCTCTCTGTACTTTGCTCAGTTAATCTTTTCCTCGATCCTGACTAGTCTCCCAGTCCCTGCCACTGAAAAATATCCCCACAGCATGATGCTGCCACCACCATGCTTCACCGTAGGGATGGTTCCAGGTTTCCTCCAGACGTGATGCTTGGCATTCAGGCCAAATAGTTCAACTTTGGTTTCATCAGACCAGAGAATCTTGTTTCTCAAGGTCTGAGAGTCCTTTAGGTGCCTTTTGGCAAACTCCAAGCGGGCTGTCATGTGCCTTTTACTGAGGAGTGGCTTCCATCTGGCCACTCTACCATAAAGGCCTGATTGTTGGAGTGCTGCAGAGATGGTTGTCCTTCGGGAAGGTTCTCCCATCTCCACAGAATAATTCTGGAGCTCTGTCAGAGTGACCATCGGGTTTGGACCTTCTCCTCCGATTGTTCAGTTTGGCCGGGCGGCCAGCTCTAGGAAGAGTCTTGGTGGTTCCAAACTTCTTCAATTTAAGAACAATGTAGGCCACTGGGTTCTTGGGGACCTTCAATGCTGCAGACATTTGTTAGTACCCTTTCCCAGATGTGTGCCTTGACTCAATCCTGTCTCGGAGCTCTACGGACAATTCCTTCGACCTCATGGTTTAGTTTTTGCTCTGACATGCACTGTCAACTGTGGGACCTTATATAGACAAGTGTGTGCCTTTCCAAATCATGTCCAAGCAATTGAATTTACCACAGGTGGACTCCAATTAAGTTGTAGAAACATCTCAAGGATGATCAATGGAAACAGGATCCACCTGAGCTCAATTTCGAGTCTCATAGCAAATGGTCTGAATACATTTCTGTTTTTAATTTTTAATAAATTTGCAAACATTTCTAAAAACCTGTTTGCGCGTTGTCATTATGGTTTAATGTGTGAGGGAAAAATAAAATGTAATACATTTTAGAATAAGTCTGTAACGTCACTAATTATGGAAAAAGTCAATGAGTCTGAATACTTTCTGAATGCACTGTATCTACCTCAATTACCTCGTACCCCTGCACATCGACTCTGTACTGGTACCCCGTGTATATAGCCAAGTTATCATTACTCATTGTGTATTTATTATTACTTTTATTATTACATCTTATTACTTTTCTATTATTTATCTGTTTTCTCTCTGTATGCATTTTTGGGAAAGGCCCGTAAGCATGCATTTCACTTTAAGTCTACACCTGTTATTTATGAAGCATGTGACGAATAACATTTTATTTTATTTTATTTATTATGGACTTTAATACCTTTCAAGGATCTCATTGAAAAAATTCAGAACGAACAACCAAACACTTTGATTTCCCTGCATCTGCGGAATCTATCTTAGAATCTAGGGTTATTCCAGCGTTCCTCTCTGGAGACGACTCAGAGATAGGGAGCGTATCCTGATCCGAAGGAGGGAGGAAGCAGCTTGACTTGAGAAAATAGAAAAGGAGAAAAGCTTGGGTGACTGGAGACAGTGATGTCATTTATTTCCTTATACAGGAGGTTACGCATTCCCAACAAACAAACAGGAACAGGACGTCACAGAACTTCCTGGTGGTGTGCTGTCAAAACGAGTCCCCCTGCTATATATGGAGACGTACCAGATTGGGTGGTGGTGTAATGCCGGTTGTTTTGAAAGGTGATTAGGAAAGAGAGCTGCCATTTCCTGACTTGCGGCCTCACAGGATCCACTGAGGATGGGGGGTGATGGGGGTATAGTGAGGGATTGGGCTCCCGGGACGGGAAGAGCGCAGTTCCAGGATGCCTAGAGTGCAGGTGCGATGAATTGAATGGAGCCCGAAATATCTCCTGTCACTCAGAATGCAACTGTCCTTCCTGCATCCTGCCCCACACCAGCACTGCTAAACACATCTCTCTCTCTGCTAAACACATCTCTCTCTTTCTCTCTTTCTCTCTCTCTATCTTTCTCGTTCTCTCTGATACATGTAGAAGCATCACTATCTATACCCGACATGTACTGTACATTCTATTCCCAGCATTTAATATAGGTCTGACAGAAGTCCTTGGCTAGACATTGCACAGTAAATGTTGGTTAATATAATGTTATTTTATTACCCAACATTTAAAGTTCATTTTTATCCCCAATGTACTATACTCTTAAAAAAGGGTTTCAAAAGGGTTTTTCGGCTGTCCTTTTTTAGGTACCTAGAACCCTTTTTGGTTCTACGTACAACCCTTTTTGGTTCTTGGTAGAACCCTTTTGGGTTCCATGTAGAGTCCTCTGTGAAAGGGTTCTACATGGAACCCAAAATAGTTTTACCTGGAACCAAAAAGGGTTCTTCATAGGGTTATCCTATGGGGACAGTTGAAGAACCCTCTTAGGTTCTAGATAGCAGAGCATATAGCTCTGATTTGCATGAAATTGCACATACATCATGGAATGACTATATAACTACTTTTTAATGACTGTTGTTATTTATTATACGTACAGTCACTGTAAGAACACTTGAGGTTGGATCCCCACCTGAAAACAGTTGATACGGCGACGGCGTCATTCAAAATCAAATATAAAGTATCGAGAGCAACTTCTCAAAATGTGTTAATCTCTCATTACATTTGCGCAAATAACAAATTGAATCAATTAATGCAACTAACTTATTCTGCTGTAGTCATCATTTAAACCGCCCGCTGTGCTAGAGAATAGGCACAATCTATGGCATAAATCTCTCATGTTTTGGGGTACAAGTGAAGTTTGGCCTTTCGAAAAGTATTATACTGTATGTTTAATGTTAGAGTTTATATGCAGGTGCATATGCTAAAGTATTACAGTATAGAAAATAAAATAAAATATGCTGTATTGTCACATACTGTACACCAGATAGGGTCAGCCATAGTAGTAAGTGCACCCCTGTGCGCAACACTGAGGAAAAAGGATGTGTGTTGTCACTGATCGGTCAGATCCTTAGCAACAATGACTAGAAGCTGCTGTGCGGTGAATTGTAGGTGGCTAATTTCAATTAGTTGTATTTTGTTGTATCTCCTGTTTTGACATGTTTTACCCACTTCATATGTGTATACTGTATTCTAGTCTAGGCCTATCCTATATAACTACTGCTGTACTCACCTTTTCTATTCATATACTGCCCATAATGTCTATACACACCATCATATACTGTACATATATATTTATATTCTAGACTCTGACATTGCTCGTTCAAATATTTCTGTATTTCTTAATTCCATTCTTTTTCTTTTTGGGATTTGCATGTATTGTTTTGTATTGTCAGGTATTACTGCACAGTTGGAGCTAGGAACATACAGTGGGGAGAACAAGTATTTTATACACTGCCGATTTTGCAGGTTTTCCTACTTACAAAGCATGTAGAGGTTTGTAATTTTTATCATAGGTACACTTCAACTGTGAGAGACGGAATCTAAAAAATCCAGAAAATCACATTGTATGATTTTTAAGTAATTAATTTTCATTTTATTGCATGACATAAGTATCTGATACATCAGAAAAGCAGAACTAAATATTTGGTACAGAAACCTTTGTTTGCAATTACAGAGATCATACGTTTCCTGTAGGTCTTGACCAGGTTTGCACACACTGCAGCAGGGATTTTGGCCCACTCCTCCATACAAACCTTCTCCAGATCCTTCAGGTTTCGGGTCTGTCGCTGGGCAATACGGACTTTCAGCTCCCTCCAAATATTTTGTATTGGGTTCAGGTCTGGAGACTGGCTAGGCCACTCCAGGACCTTGAGATGCTTCTTACGGAGCCACTCCTTAGTTGCCCTGGCTGTATGTTTCGGGTCGTTGTCATGCTGGAAGACCCAGCCACGACCCATCTTCAATGCTCTTCAAAAAATCAAAAAAAAAAAAAATCAAATCAAATTTTATTGGTCACATGCGCCGAATACAACAGGTGCAGACATTACAGTGAAATGCTTACTTAAAGCCCTTAACCAACAGTGCATTTATTTTAAACAAAAAAAGTAAGAATAAAACAACAACAAAAAAGTGTTGAGAAAAAAAGAGCAGAAGTAAAATAAAGTGACAGTAGGGAGGCTATATATACAGTAAAATAAAGTGACAGTAGGGAGGCTATATATACAGGGGGGTACCGTTGCATAGTCAATGTGCGGGGGCATCGGCTAGTTGAGGTAGTTGAGGTAATATGTACATGTGGGTAGAGTTAAAGTGACTATGCATAAATACTTAACAGAGTAGCAGCAGCGTAAAAAGGATGGGGTGGGGGGCAGTGCAAATATTCCGGGTAGCCATGATTAGCTGTTCAGGAGTCTTATGGCTTGGGGGTAGAAGCTGTTGAGAAGTCTTTTGGACCTAGACTTGGCACTCCGGTACCGCTTGCCGTGCGGTAGCAGAGAGAACAGTCTATGACTAGGGTGGCTGGAGTCTTTGACAATTTTGAGGGCCTTCCTCTGACACCGCCTGGTATAGAGGTCCTGGATGGCAGGGAGCTTTGCCCCAGTGATGTACTGGGCCGTACGCACTACCCTCTGTAGTGCCTTGCGGTCAGAGGCCAAGCAGTTGCCATACCAGGCGGTGATGCAACCAGTCAGGATGCTCTCGATGGTGCAGCTGTAGAATTTTTTGAGGATCTGAGGACCCATGCCAAATCTTTTTAGTCTCCTGAGGGGGAATAGGCTTTGTCGTGCCCTCTTCACGACTGTCTTGGTGTGTTTGGACCATGATAGTTCGTTGGTGATGTGGACACCAAGGAACTTGAAGCTCTCAACCTGTTCCACTACAGCCCCGTCGATGAGAATGGGGGCGTGCTCAGTCCTCTTTTTTTTCCTGTAGTCCACAATCATCTCCTTTGTCTTGGTCACGTTGAGGGAGAGGTTGTTGTCCTGGCACCACACGGCCAGATCTCTGACCTCCTCCCATAGGCTGTCTCATCGTTGTCGGTGATCAGGCCTACCACTGTTGTGTCGTCGGCAAACTTAATGATGGTGTTGGAGTCGTGCCTGGCCATGCAGTCATGGGTGAACAGAGAGTACAGGAGGGGACTGAGCACGCACCCCTGAGGGGCCCCCGTGTTGAGGATCAGTGTGGCAGATGTGTTGTTACCTACCCTTACCACCTGGGGGCGGCCCGTCAGCAAGTCCAGGATCCAGTTGCAGAGGGAGGTGTTTAGTCCCAGGATCCTTAGCTTAGTGATGAGCTTAGAGGGCACTATGGTGTTGAATGCTGAGCTGTAGTCAATGAATAGCATTCTCACGTAGGTGTTCCTCTTGTCCAGGTGGGAAAGGGCAGTGTGGAGTGCGATAGAGATTGCATCATCTGTGGATCTGTTGGGGCGGTATGCAAATTGGAGTGGGTCTAGGGTTTCTGGGATTATGCTGTTGATGTGAGCCATGACCAGTCTTTCAAAGCACTTCATGGCTACAGACGTCAGTGCTACGGGTCGGTAGTCATTTAGGCAGGTTATCTTAGAGTTATTGGGCACGGGGACTATGGTGGTCTGCTTGAAACATGTTGGTATTACAGACTCAGTCAGGGACATGTTGAAAATGTCAGTGAAGACACTTGCCAGTTGGTCAGCACATGCTCGGAGTACACGTCCTGGTAATCCGTCTGGCCCTGCGGCCTTGTGAATGTTGACCTGCTTAAAAGTCTTACTCACATCGGCTACGGAGAGCGTGATCACATAGTCGTCCGGAGCAGCTGGTGCTCTCATGCATGCTTCAGTGTTGCTTGCCTCGAAGCGAGCATAGAAGTGGTTTAGCTCGTCTGGTAGGCTTGTGTCACTGGGCAGCTTGCGGCTGTGCTTCCCTTTGTAGTCTGTAATAGTTTTCAAGCCCTGCCACATCCGACGAGCGTCAGAGCCAGTGTAGTATGATTCAATCTTAGACCTGTATTGACTCTTTGCCTGTTTGATGGTTCGTCGGAGGTCATAGCGGGATTTCTTATAAGCGTCCGGGTTAGAGTCCCGTTCCTTGAAAGCGGCAGCTCTACCCTTTAGCTCAGTGCGGATGTTTCCTGTAATCCATGGCTTCTGGTTGGTGTATGTACGTACGGTCACTGTGGGGACGACATCATCGATGCACTTATTGATGAAGCCAGTGACTGATGTGGTGTACTCCTCAATGCTGTCTGAAGAATCCCGGAACATGTTCCAGTCTGTGCTAGCAAAACAGTCCTGTAGCTTAGCATCTGCGTCATCTGACCACTTTTTTATTAACCGAATCACTGGTGCTTCCTGCTTCAGTTTTTGCTTATAAGCAGGAATCAGGAGGATAGAGTTATGGTCAGATTTGCCAAATGGAGGGCGAGGGAGAGCTTTGTATGCATCTCTGTGTGTGGAGTAAAGGTGGTCTAGAGTTTTTTCCCCTCTGGTTGCACATTTAACATGCTGGTAGAAATTAGGTAGAACGGATTTAAGTTTCCCTGCATTAAAGTCCCCGGCTACTAGGAGCGCTGCATCTGGATGAGCGTTTTCCTGTTGATTAATGGCCTTGTACAACTAATTCAGTGCAATCTTAATGCCAGCATTGGTTTGTGGTGGTAAATAGACAGCTATGAAAAATATAGATGAAAACTCTCTTGGTAAATAGTGTGGTCTACAGCTTATCATAAGATACTCTACCTCAGGCGAGCAAAACCTCGAGACTTCCTTAGTATTTGGTTTTGTGCACCAGCTGTTGTTTACAAATATACACAGACCGCCGCCCCTTGTCTTACCAGAGTCAGACGTTCTGTCCTGCCGATGTAGCGTATAGCCTGCTAGCTGAATGTTGTCATTGTTGTCGTTCAGTCACGACTCCGTGAAACATAAGATATTACAGTTTTTATTAGCCAACGTTCAAAAGATTGAACGTTGGCTAATAGGATTGATGGGAGAGGCAGTTTACTCGCACGCCGTCGGATCCTTACAAGGCACCCGGATCTGCGTCCACGATATCTCTGTCTCTTCCTCACGCGAATGACGGGGATCTGGGCCTTGTTGGGTGTCTGTAGAATATCCTTCGCGAACGCCTCGTTGAAGAAAAAGTCTTCGTCCAATGCGAGGTGAGTAATCGCTGTCCTGATATCCAGAAGCTCTCTTTGGTTATAAGAGACGATGGCAGAAACATTATGTACAAAATAAATTACAAATAACGCGGAAAAACACACATAATAGTACAATTGGTTAGAGGGCTGTAAAACGGCAGCCATCTTCTTCCGGCGCTGTTCATTTGTTTGGAGGAAGTTGTTGGCCAAGATCTCGCGATACATGGCCCCATCCATCCTCCCCTCAATACGGTGCAGTCGCCCTGTCCCCTTTGCAGAAAAGCATCCCCAAAGAATTATGTTTCCACCGCCATGCTTCACGGTTGGGATGGTGTTCTTGGGGTTGTACTCATCCTTCTTCTTCCTCCAAACACGGCAAGTGGAGTTTAGACCAAAAAGCTCTATTTTTGTCTCATCAGACCACATGACCTTCTCCTATTCCTCCTCTGGATCATCCAGATGGTCATTGGCAAACTTCAGACGGGCCTGGACATGCGCTGGCTTGAGCAGGAGGACCTTGCGTGCGCTGCAGGATTTTAATCCATGACGGCGTAGTGTGTTACTAATGGTTTTCTTTGAGACTGTGGTCCCAGCTCTCTTCAGGTCATTGACCAGGTCCTGCCGTGTAGTTCTGGGCTGATCCCTCACCTTCCTCATGATCATTGCCCCACGAGGTGAGATCTTGCATGGAGCCCCAGACCGAGGGTGATTGACCGTCATCTTGAACTTCTTCCATTTTCTAATAATTGCGCCAACAGTTGTTGCCTTCTCACCAAGCTGCTTGCCTATTGTCCTGTAGCCCATCCTAGCCTTGTGCAGGTCTATAGTTTTATCCCTGATGTCCTTACACAGCTCTCTGGTCTTGGCCATTGTGGAGAGGTTGGAGTCTGTTTGATTGAGTGTGTGGACAGGTGTATTTTATACAGGTAACGAGTTCAAACAGGTGCAGTTAATACAGGTAATGAGTGGAGAACAGGAGGGCTTCTTAAAGAAAAACGAACAGGTCTGTGAGAGCCGGAATTCTTACTGGTTGGTAGGTGATCAAATACTTATGTCATGCAATAAAATGCAAATTAATTACTTAAAATTCATAAAATGTGATTTTTGGTTTAGATTCTGTCTCTCACAGTTGAAGTGTACCTATGATAAAAATTACAGACCTCTACATGCTTTGTAAGTAGGAAAACCTGCAAAATCGGCTGTGTATCAAATACTTGTTCTCCCCACTGTAAGCATTTTGCTACACCCGCGATAACATTTGCTAAATATGTGTACGCAACCAATAAAATGTGATTCCATTTGACGCTTGTCACATCTATGTTAATATGGCTAGGGTTAGTTAGCTAGCTAACCAACAACTGTAACAATGTATTTAAAAAGACAAACAAGTGCTTATAGGGCAAATGCATTCATGTTTTCAATAAACATTTGCAGACTAAATATACCTTACATCAATAATCCTTTAATTATAAGCCAAGCCCATCTGTTATTTGCCTCATGGTTTCGCCCGCATTGGTTTTGTTGGTAATACCCCACCTGTCTATATGACTGGCCTTGACTGTACACTATATGACTGGCCTTGACTGTACACTATATGACTGGCCTTGACTGTAAACAGGGTGTTGGTGTTCCAGGGACCCCTAGACTGGGTCATTTCAGCTCTCTACAGGAGTCTGTGTGAGACACACACACACAGGAACACAGACACACACACACACACAGACAAGCGTTGCAGTACAGTCCACATAAATCACACAACCCATCAGCCTTAACATATATCAGGCTGTAATGGCCGAGCATCGAGCATCGATCGCTCTCGGACAAGAGTGTGATATTTGCCAAGCCGAGGGGAAACCGATTCCCAACCCTCTGACTCCTCCTGTTCCCACTCCTTCCCAATATTCCAGCAGTGAATATGTCCTGCTTGTTCCCTGACTGGTTGACTGGTTCACAATGCCTACTGGACAACCATGGGTCCTTTGAATTGAGAATAGCACAGTTGAGTTGTAGGTTGTTAACACAGTATGAGTGACTGCTAGACTGCTAGGCTATTAAAGGTAGCTTTAACTACTGGTTTTGCACTGTTACTTGACCTGTTTTCGTCACGATTCTGTCAGTGTCAATGAGTGTTGTCCTTCTGGATGTTTGACAGAAGCACAAACATGTTTTCATCGTTCCGTCAGAAGAATGCCCATATTCAGCAAACATGTTGTATCCTAGTTTTCACTTACCACTTTGGTATTCTGCTGCACATTAACTTAATCACGCACACGTAGACAAAATGGCGTATTGAATAGAAAGCGGTACAAAACACCTCAAGATAAAAACATAATATTCAAAATCAGTAAGTTAGACTAAATATTAGCATTTCATATATTCGCAGTTAATATAATTCAATCTGGATAATAACACAAAACAGATCATAAGGCTAGAGAAATATATTGACAAATATTACAACAACACGCAACACCCAAACATGACTGAAGACAAGCGTGGAGAGCCGATCCCCAAAAGGAAACGCGACTCATCGACTGATACAGATGATATATGCTTTTCACCACTGGGTATGGTAAGTGTGGAAAGCGACCTGTTGAAGTCGATAAATGACAAATTGGGCATACTAGAATTGGTCAGTAAAGACGTAAAAGAGTTGAAAGCGAGTCTTCAAATGAGTGACGAAAAAGCTTTGGTAATGGAGAAAGAAACCAAAAAATTAAAAGTGACAATCTCTAAAATGGAAACGGACGTTAGGGAACTAAAAAAGGAGAACAACCTTCTGAGAGAAGCCTTACTAGACATCCAAACTAGATCGATGAGGGTAAATCTAGTACTTACGGGTATTCAGGAAAAGGAGGGAGAAATACAGTGGGGGAAAAAGTATTTAGTCAGCCACCAATTGTGCAAGTTCTCCCACTTAAAAAGATGAGAGAGGCCTGTAATTTTCATCATAGGTACACGTCAACTATGACAGACAAATTGAGAAATAAAATCCAGAAAATCACATTGTAGGATTTTTAATGAATTTATTTGCAAATTATGGTGGAAAATAAGTATTTGGTCACCTACAAACAAGCAAGATTTCTGGCTCTAACAGACCTGTAACTTCTTCTTTAAGAGGCTCCTCTGTCCTCCACTCGTTACCTGTATTAATGGCACCTGTTTGAACTTGTTATCAGTATAAAAGACACCTGTCCACAACCTCAAACAGTCACACTCCAAACTCCACTATGGCCAAGACCAAAGAGCTGTCAAAGGACACCAGAAACAAAATTGTAGACCTGCACCAGGCTGGGAAGACTGAATCTGCAATAGGTAAGCAGCTTGGTTTGAAGAAATCAACTGTGGGAGCAATTATTAGGAAATGGAAGACATACAAGACCACTGATAATCTCCCTCGATCTGGGGCTCCACGCAAGATCTCACCCCGTGGGGTCAAAATGATCACAAGAACGGTGAGCAAAAATCCCAGAACCACACGGGGGGACCTAGTGAATGACCTGCAGAGAGCTGGGACCAAAGTAACAAAGCCTACCATCAGTAACACACTACGCCGCCAGGGACTCAAATCCTGCAGTGCCAGATGTGTCCCCCTGCTTAAGCCATTACATGTCCAGGCCCGTCTGAAGTTTGCTAGAGTGCATTTGGATGATCCAGAAGAGGATTGGGAGAATGTCATATGGTCAGATGAAACCAAAATATAACTTTTTGGTAAAAACTCAACTCGTCATGTTTGGAGGACAAAGAATGCTGAGTTGCATCCAAAGAACACCATACCTACTGTGAAGCATGGGGGTGGAAACATCATGCTTTGGGGCTGTTTTTCTGCAAAGGGACCAGGACGACTGATCCGTGTAAAGGAAAGAATGAATGGGGCCATGTATCGTGAGATTTTGAGTGAAAACCTCCTTTCATCAGCAAGGGCATTGAAGATGAAACGTGGCTGGGTCTTTCAGCATGACAATGATCCCAAACACACCGCCCGGGCAACGAAGGAGTGGCTTCGTAAGAAGCATTTCAAGGTCCTGGAGTGGCCTAGCCAGTCTCCAGATCTCAACACCATAGAAGATCTTTGGAGGGAGTTGAAAGTCTGTGTTGCCCAGCGACAGCCCCAAAACATCACTGCTCTAGAGGAGATCTGCATGGAGGAATGGGCCAAAATACCAGCAACAGTGTGTGAAAACCTTGTGAAGACTTACAGAAAACGTTTGACCTGTGTCATTGCCAACAAAGGGTATATAACAAAGTATTGAGAAACTTTTGTTATTGACCAAATACTTATTTTCCACCATAATTTGCAAATAAATTCATAAAAAATCCTACAATGTGATTTTCTGGATTTTATTTTCTTATTTTGTCTGTCATAGTTGACGTGTACCTATGATGAAAATTACAGGCCTCTCTCATCTTTTTAAGTGGGAGAACTTGCACAATTGGTGGCTGACTAAATACTTTTTTCCCCCACTGTAACAGAGAATATTATGAAGGACTTCCTGCATACAGCGCTACAAATCCCACTCGAGGCTGTCGATAAAATCCAACTCGAACGTGTACACCGTTTCGGAAAAAGAGGACAGAAATATGAGCGCCAAATCGTTGCCAAATTTGCTTTTTTAAAAGATAAAGCTATGGTGAAAAGCCTAGGAAAAAGGCTTGCTGGCATGAAAATAGGCATGAATGATCAGTTCCCGAGGGAGATTGTAGAAAGGCGCAAAGTTCTGTATCCAATCTTCAAGGAAAACAGATTAAAAGGGAAACGTGTTGCACTCGTGGTGGATAAACTATATATTGACAACCAAATGTTCAGAGACACAAAGACTACTCCATGGCTATTCTAAAAGTTGTAATAGAGGAGTCGAATATTGGAGCACCTGATATTAGCAATGATAGGGATTGTAATATTAAATAACATTTATAGTAAGTATAGTATTTTATAAAAGGATAAAACGACATAACAAGCAGAATAATACATCTTTAAATACAAATAATTAGAACATGGCTTTTTTGGCGGGAGGTTGTTGTTTTGGCGGATGGTTGTTGTGGTTGGTCCTGTGTTCTCTCTGGCGTCCTTTCCCCCTTGCGGCAGATGTGGATGCGGGTGCGTTTGCACGCTCGGCCCTTTCTTCCGCAGTCAACCATGTGGTGTGCATTTTTGTGTTTGAAAAGGTGCAGTGTTAAGTGAGTGAGAGGGGAAATGGTTGCATATCCCAGAGCCGACCGGGGGTCTATGAGCAGGGGTAGTGAGAGAGAGCTTTCAATTTTGTGTAGATGATGGATATACATTTTTAAATATAGTATACATCTAATCTAATTTTTCATTGTCCTATCATGATGGAAAGATCCCTAACCCTATAACCTGGACACCCACCTGAGCGACCCATACACCAAAGAGAAGTTCCCATCTCTTTTATGGACCTGCTGTGAGTATGCAGCCTAAACAGAGAAATAAATGCGGTCAGAGACCTACTTGAGCAGCACCGCCCCCTCAAGATTCTGAGCCTGCCTGGCAGGGTTGGTCCTACAAAGCCAGAGCCCCCTGATGGGAGAGCATAATATACAAGGAAATTCTCAAAGCTGCTAATGAGAACCTTGACGACCTTTTACCTAGCCGGTGGGGTTTCCGGTGGGGTACGCCCACCCAGGTAGTGGCAGTGCTGGCAACACTGGCTGCAGTAACCCATTGGGAGGGGGTCACACTCGGACAATCAGAGAGGGGGTTTATCATTGTGGCCCAGGTGGCACAAAATAATCAAAGGTCTGACCGCACGGAGATGCTTGTGAAAATGGTTACAACAGGGGATCAGAGTGTTTGTGTCTCAGGTGAAGAGGGTGGATCTGATCTCCATCACCTAGGACTTGACATAGATTAAGTAGATTAATCAAATCTCACATTATTATTATCAATTTCTCCTCAATCTGCATGCTTTCTCAATCAGCTTTAACTGTATGTGCACTCGTAAATCAAGTTATTTCTCGAGTTGGGCTCTGGGATATAACAGCCGTTGAGTATCTGATTTTATGGTGGATTGTGTAGGAGGGGGGTTGAGTGAGTTGGAGTATGTGAGTATGTGCATGTGTGCTTGTCTGGCATCTGTTGTGGGGGGATGTTGGGGGGGAGGGGGGGGTATGGGATGGACCACGGGAATTATTTGCTAGGATAATAATTGCTTGTCAATGAATTAAATGTAATACAATGGCAATCCGGGTTATATGTTAGAATCCTACGCGTGAACTGCCGACATTATTACGCATATTAATTGATAATGATGGAAAATAGGATATGCATAATTTTTTTTAAATAGTTATATAGATATATATATAGAGAGAGAGAGAGGTGAAAGCATTGGAAATGCTTTTGGCGGTTAATCTGCTTCTGTTTTGTGGGTGGCACTGTGTGCTATTTTCGATGGATGGGTCCTGGCCTCTCGGGGCCTTAGGGATCCGGAGGGACGTGGGTGGGATGCTGATCACTGGGATGACGGCTCAACTTGGGATGGGGAGGGGCTTTAGCGGGGGAATTAGTGGAGAACAATTGAAGGGTTACTCCATAGCAATGCAAATATCACGGTACATCTATATGGACACTCAATCATTACGGTATTTTTTATTGGTAAATTTACAAACATATATAATGATAAATAGACTTGAAACTTGTATCTCATTATGGTGTATGGTGAAATAAGCATAGCCAGTTATAATTGTAATGGTTTAGCTGATAATAACAAAAGAAGAACAATATTTACATGGCTCAAAGAGAAGGAATATTATATCTATTGTATACAGGAAACTCATTCAACAATTCGAGATGAAGTAGCGTGGGAAAAAATAATGGGGGGGGCAATATACTTCTCCCATGGGCAAAGAAATTCAAAAGGGGTGATGATATTAATTAATAGTAATTTCGATCCGAATGTGCAAATTGTCAAAATAGATACGCAAGGTAGATGGATTATTTTAAATATGTTATTCGACCATAAACAGCTATGGCTCACTAACCTTTACGGACCAAATAATGATGATCCACAATTTTTTGACAATATATATAATAAATTATCAAGCCTGCAAGCAATTCAAGACAATATTATTATGGTGGGGGATTATAATACTGTTTTAAATAGCTCAATGGACCGTAAAGGAAATCACACCACAAACAATCACCCACATGCTCTTAATGAAATTGTGAATGTCATGGATACATTAGAACTAGTAGATATATGGAGGCTTAAATACACTGATCTAGTGAGATATACATGGCGGAGACTGAATCAAGCTAGTCGTCTTGACTTCTTTCTTATCTCATTCTCGTTGGCACCAAAAGTAAAAAAAAAGTGTTGATAGGGGACAGAATGCGGTCGGACCATCATATAATAGGCATGTACATTACTCTTACTGTCACGGTTTCGGCCGAGGCTGCCTCTCTTCCTTGTTCGGGCAGGCTTCGGCGTTCGTTGTCTCCGGAATACTAGCTGCCACCGTTGTATGTTTCATGTTCGTTTACTTTTGTCTGTTTGTTGTGACACCTGTTCTCGTTTAGCGTAATTAGTGTCCTATAAGTTTCTCGTTGTGTTTGTCTAGTGTTGTGTGTGATTGATTTATTTCTGTCGTGTGTTGCTTGTATATTGCATTTTCGCTCGGTTGAGCTTCACTCCACTGCGTTGGAGCATTTACGCACATGTTTAGTGCGCCTTTATTTTTGTCGCCTTCGTGCGTAGTTTCGCCTTCGGGCAAGTGTGTTCGTATTTTCCTTGTTGGAAATAGTACTAAAGTCTTTTGGACTATACTTCGGTGTCCTGCGCTTGATTCCACCACTACACCCACCTACAGCACTCTTGACAGAATCACACACCTTCAAGAATGGAATCAGCAGGAGCCGCAGCAGCCCAGGCGACGCTGGAAGACAAGGTCCGGGAACAAAGTGACCAGATCCTGCAGATGGGGTCCGCACTGCAGGAGGTGATCACCACCATCCGAGGCTGGGGGACTCCTCCACCGCCACCCTCCCTGCCAGCACCATCGGCCAGTCAGCCCATTCCTGCTCCGGAACCCCGAGGAGTTCGACTCTCGCTCCCGAGGGCCTACGATGGGACCGCGGCCGGGTGTCAGGGATTCCTTCTCCAGGTGGAGCTGTACCTGGCCACCGTGCACCCGGCGCCCTCGGGACATGAGAGCGTGTCCGCCCTGATCTCCTGCCTTTCCGGGAAGGCGTTGGAATGGGCCAACGCGGAGTGGAGGAGGATTGACGCGGATACCATCACCTACGACGAATTCTCCCGCCGCTTCAGGGCGGTGTTTGACCATCCCCCGGAGGGGAAAACGGCGGGGGAGCGTCTGGTCTTCCTCCGGCAGGGGAGGAGGAGTGCCCAGGAGTTCGCCCTCGAATTCCGTACTCTAGCGGCAGATGCAGGGTGGAATGAGCGGGCTCTCATCGATCACTACAGATGTAGTCTTCGCGAGGACGTCCGTCGGGAGCTGGCCTGTAGGGACACCAGCCTCTCGTTCGACCAGTTGGTCGACATGTCCATCAGGCTGGATAACCTGCTAGCTACCCGCGGACGTTCCGAGGGGGTCCGTCCATTTCACCCTCCAGCGCCTCCGAGCCGTGCCCCATGGAGCTCGGGGCGCTGGCGCTAGAGAGAGGAGGGGTCGGCTTACGAGGGGTCCATCTCCTGCACCAACTGTGGTCGGGGAGGACACACCGCGGCTAGGTGCTGGGGATGGCCTCCTAGGGGAGAGGACGACAGGATCCGCACTGGGGATTCCTTCCAGGTGAGTAGGCGCCCCACTCACCCAGAGCTCTCTGTTGCACATTTCTGTATACCTGTGCGTTTTCCACAGGTAGCACCTCATTCCCAGCATAAGGCGCTGGTAGATTCAGGCGCGGCTGGGAATTTTGTTGATAAGAAGTTTTGTTTAGCCTTAGGGATTCCCCTTCTTCCTGTTGATGTCCCTTTCCCCGTTCATGCCCTAGATAGCCGTCCGTTGGGTGCGGGCTTAATCAGGGAGGTCACGGCGCCACTTAGGATGTGTGCGCAGGGGGGTCATCAGGAGATGATTCAGCTATTTCTGATTGACTCGCCTGCGTATCCGGTGGTGCTGGGCATGCCCTGGTTGAGTACCCATAACCCATCTATTTCGTGGCAGGAGAGGGCTCTGATGGAGTGGTCTGCCCGGTGTGTGGGTCGATGTTTGGGCGTTTCCGTAGGGGCTACCTCGGTGGAGAGTCCAAACCAGGTGCCCGCATTGCACGTTCCCCCTGAGTATGGGGATTTGGCTATTGCGTTTAGTAAGTCGAGGGCGACGCGGTTGCCGCCCCATAGGCAGGGAGATTGTGCGATAGACCTCCAGGCAGGAGCTGCGCTCCCACGGAGCCATGTGTATCCTCTGTCTCAGGAGGAGAAGAAAGCTATGGAGATTTACATAGACGAATCTCTGAGACAAGGATACATACGGCCTTCCACTTCCCCTGCGTCCTCGAGTTTCTTTTTGTGAAGAAAAAGGATGGTGGTTTACGCCCGTGCATCGATTACCGTGGTCTCAATCAGATCACGGTGAAGTATAGTTATCCACTCCCGCTGATTGCGACCATGACTGAGTCTTTGCATGGGGCGCGTTTCTTCACTAAATTAGATCTCAGGAGCGCGTACAACTTGGTGCGCATCAGGGAGGGCGATGAATGGAAGACAGCCTTTAGTACCACCTCGGGCCATTACGAGTATCTTGTCATGCCATACGGGTTGATGAACGCTCCGTCAGTTTTCCAATCATTCGTGGATGAGATCTTCAGGGACATGCAGGGGCAGGGGGTGGTTGTGTACATAGATGACATTCTCGTGTACTCGCCTACCCGTGTCGAGCATGTGGCCCTGGTGCGCAGAGTGTTGCGGAGGCTGGTGGAGCACGACCTGTATGTTAAGGCAGAGAAGTGTCTGTTTTTCCAGGAGTCGGTCTCCTTTTTGGGGTATCAGTTGTCTGCGTCAGGGGTGAAGATGGAGGTAGACCAGGTGTCAGCCGTGCGTAATTGGCAAACACCAACCACTGTGAAGGAGGTGCAGCAGTTTTTGGGGTTTGCGAATTACTACCGGAGGTTTATCCGGGGTTTTGGACAGGTGGCAGCTCCCATCACGTCTCTTTTGAAGGGGGGTCCGGTGCGTCTGCAGTGGTCTGCCGAGGCGGACAGGGCGTTTGGGAGGCTGAAGGACCTGTTTACCTCGGCCCCGGTGCTGGCGCATCCGGATCCCTCTTTGCCATTTCAGGTAGAGGTGGACGCGTCTGAGGCCGGTATAGGAGCCGTGCTTTCACAACGGTCAGGCGCGCCACCTAAACTCCGCCCCTGTGCTTTTTATTCTAAGAAGCTCAGTCCGGCGGAGCGAAACTATGACGTAGGGGACAGGGAGCTGTTAGCCGTGGTACAGGCCCTAAAGGTGTGGAGGCACTGGCTTGAGGGGGCTCAACACCCCTTTCCTCATTTTGACGGACCACCGTAACCTGGAGTACATCCGGGCAGCGAGGAGGCTGAACCCTCGTCAGGCAAGATGGAGCATGTTTTTGACCCGGTTTACATTTAAGATCACGTACATCCCTGGGTCACAGAACGGTAAGGCAGATGCGCTGTCTCGGCGGTATGACACGGAGGAGAGGTCCGTGGAGCCCACTCCCATACTGCCGGAGTCGTGTCTGGTGGCACCGGTAGTGTGGGAGGTCGATGCTGAGCTCGAGCGGGCATTACGCACCGACCCTAGTCCACCGCAATGCCCGGAGGGTCGGAAGTACGTTCCGCTCGAGGTTCGGGATCGATTGATCTATTGGGCTCACACGTCACCCTCCTCTGGACACCCTGGTATCGGCCGGACAGTGCACTGTCTTAGTGCCAAGTACTGGTGGCCCACGTTGGCAAGGGATGTGAGGGTTTATATTTCCTCCTGCTCGGTGTGCGCCCAGTGTAAGGCGCCTAGACATCTGCCTAGGGGTAAGTTACTACCCCTGCCCGTTCCACAACGACCATGGTCTCACCTCTCGGTGGATTTCCTTACTGACCTTCCTCCTTCACAGGGGAATACCACTATACTGGTCGTTGTGGACCGGTTTTCTAAGGCCTGTCGTTTGCTCCCCCATGCCGGGCCTTCCTACCGCCCCTGCAAACTGCCGAAGCACTATTCACCCATGTGTTCCGGCACTACGGGGTACCCGAGGATATTGTGTCTGATCGAGGTCCCCAATTTACCTCCAGGGTCTGGAGAGCCTTTATGGAGCGGTTGGGGGTCTCGGTGAGCCTCACCTCGGGTTACCACCCGGAGAGTAATGGGCAGGTGGAACGCGTGAACCAGGATGTGGGTAGGTTTCTTAGAACATACTGCCAGGACCGGCCGGAGGAGTGGGCAAGGTACGTTCCCTGGGCCGAGATGGCCCAGAATTCCCTACGCCATTCCTCCACTAACCTAACCCCTTTCCAATGTGTGTTAGGTTACCAGCTGGTTCTGGCACCTTGGCAGCAGAGCCAGATCGAGGCTCCTGCGGTGGATGAGTGGGCGCGGCGCTCGGAGGAGACATGGAACGCTGCACACGTCCACCTGCAGCGGGCCCTCCGACGTCATAAGGTGAGCGCCGATCTCCACCGCAGTGAGGGACCGGTGTACGCACCTGGTGATCGAGTCTGGCTCTCTACCAGAAACCTGCCCCTCCGCCTGCCCTGTCGGAAACTGGGTCGGCGGTTTGTAGGGCCATTTAAAGTCCTGAGAAGGTTGAACGAGGTATGTTACAAATTACAACTACCTGTTGAATATAAAAGTATTAACCCCTCGTTCCATGTGTCCCTTCTCAGGCCGGTGGTAGCTGGCCCACTCCAAGAAAGTGAGATCAGGGAGACTCCTCCGCCCCCATTGGACATCGAGGGGCACCGGCGTACTCCGTGAGGTCCATCTTGGATTCGAGACGTCGGATGGGGGTCTCCAATATCTAGTGGAGTGGGAGGGGTACGGTCCGGAGGAACGGTGCTGGGTGCCGAGGAGAGACCTTTTGGACCCGTCTCTCCTGACGGAATTCCATCGTGGGCACCCGACGCACCCTGCTCCGCGTCCTCCGGGTCGTCCCCGAGGCCGGAGTCGGCGCACGTCTGGAGCCGCGCGTCAAGGGGGGGGTACTGTCACGGTTTCGGCCGAGGCTGCCTCTCTTCCTTGTTCGGGCAGGCTTCGGCGTTCGTTGTCTCCGAATACTAGCTGCCACCGTTGTATGTTTCATGTTCGTTTGCTTTTGTCTGTTTGTTGTGACACCTGTTCTCGTTTAGCGTAATTAGTGTCCTATAAGTTTCTCGTTGTGTTTGTCTAGTGTTGTGTGTGATTGATTTATTTCTGTCGTGTGTTGCTTGTATATTGCATTTTCGCTCGGTTGAGCTTCACTCCACTGCGTTGGAGCATTTACGCACATGTTTAGTGCGCCTTTATTTTTGTCGCCTTCGTGCGTAGTTTCGCCTTCGGGCAAGTGTGTTCGTATTTTCCTTGTTGGAAATAGTACTAAAGTCTTTTGGACTATACTTCGGTGTCCTGCGCTTGATTCCACCACTACACCCACCTACAGCACTCTTGACACTTACTGAATTTCCACGTGGGCGAGGATATTGGAAATTTTATCAAAGCCTATTGGATGATAATTTATTTATAATTAGAACAAAGGAATTCATAACTGTTTAGGTCAAAAGAGTTTATACTAAGAAAGGAAATAGAAAGTCTAACAGAACAGATAGATGGCAATATAAACTGTAACATAGAGGCTCAGAATAAATTAGAGGAAAAATGAAATGAAATGGAGAAACTTATTCAAGAAAGATCAAGTGTAATATATTATAAAAATAAAGCAAACTGGATGGAATATGGGGAAAAATGCACAGGTGAAATTACAGAGGAGGAACTTCTGGATGCAATTAAAGACTTTAAGTCTGGGAAAACTCCAAGGTTGGATGGCATACCAGTCGAGGTATACCAAACCTTTTTTGATATACTAAGAGGACCATTATTAGTATGTTTTAACCACTCCTATGTAAATGGTAGATTATCTGACACTCAATAAGAAGGTCTGATCTCATTATTACTGAAACAGGATACAAGTGGAAAATATAAAGATCCAGTCCATTTACAAAATTAGAGGCCCCTTACACTTCAGTGTTGTGATGCAAAAATCCTAGCAAAATGTATAGCGCATAGAATTAAAAAGGTATTGTCGGATATTATTCATTCTAATCAGACAGGTTTTTTACATGGAAGATACATTGGAGATAATATAAGGCAAGTATTGGAAACAATAGAACTCTATGGAAAATATGGGAAACCAGGCCTGCTACTCATAGCAGACTTCGAAAAGGCATTTGATAAAGTTCAACTGGGGTTTATATATAAATGCCTGGAGCATTTCAATTTTGGAGAATCTCTTATAAAATGGGTCAAAATCATGTATAGTAACCCTAGGTGTAAAATAGTAAATAATGGCTATTTCTCCGAAAGTTTTAAACTGTCAAGAGGAGTGAAACAAGGTTGTCCACTATCGGCATATCTATTTATTGTGGCCATCGAGATGTTAGCTATTAAAATCAGATCCAATAATAATATCCGAGGATTAGAAATACAGGGCTTAAAAACAAAGGTGTCATTGTACGCTGATGATTCATGTTTTCTTTTAAATCCACAACTAGAATCCCTCCACAGCCTCATAGAGGATACTCCTGAGTGGCGCAGTGGTCTAAGGCACTGCATCGCAGTGCTAACTGTGTCACTAGAGATCCTGGTTCGAATCCAGGCTCAGTCGCAGCCGGCCGCGACCGGGAGACTCATGGGCGGCGCACAATTGGCCCAGCGTCGTCCAGGGTAGGGGAGGGAATGGCCAGCCGGGATGTAGCTCAGTTGATAGAGCATGGCGTTTGCAACGCCAGGGTTGTGGGTTCGATTCCCACGGGGGGCCAGTATAAAAAAAATATGTATTCACTAACTGTAAGTCGCTCTGGATAAGAGCGTCTGCTAAATGACTAAAATGTAAATCTAGATACATTTTCTAACCTCTCTGGATTACAACCAAATTATGACAAATGTACTATATTACATATTGGATCACTAAAAAAATACAATTTTTACATTACCATTTAGTTTACCAATAAAATGGTCTTATGGTGATGTGGATATACTCGGAATACATATCCCAAAGGAAAAAAATGATCTCACTTCAATAAATTTTAATAGAAAGTTACGAAAAATAGATAAGATCTTACTACCATGGAAAGGAAAATACCTGTCAATTTGTGGAAAAATCACCCTGATTAACTCTTTAGTATTATCCCAGTTTACCTATTTGCTTATGGTCTTGCCTATGCCTAGCGAACAGTTTTTTAAATTTTATGAGAAAAAAATATTCAATTTTATTTGGAACGGCAAGCCAGACAAAATTAAAAGGGCATATTGATATAATTAATATGAATTTGGAGGACAGAAATTATTAAATATTAAAGCATTAGACCTATCACTAAAAGCTTCAGTCATACAAAAGTTATACTTAAATCCGAACTGGTTCTCAAGCAAATTAGTAAGATTGTCTCACCCAATGTTCAAGAAAGGCCTTTTTCCCTTTATTCAGATTACAACAACTCATTTGCAGTTATTTGAAAAGGAAATCATCTCCCAAATATCACTATTTCTAAAACAAGCCATAGAAAGTTGGTTGCAATTTCAATTTAATCCTCCAGAAATGACAGAACAAATAATGCAACAAATATTGTGGTTAAATTCAAATATACTAATTGACAAAAAACCTTTATTTTTTGACAAAATGTTTAAAAAAGGTATATTCTTCGTAAATTATATCATCGATAGGACTGGTGGAGTTATGTCGCACATGCAGCTAACAAAAACATATGGAAATGTCTGCTCTACCCAAAATTACAACCAAATAATTGCAGCCTTACCGCAAAAGTGGAAGAGGAAAGTGGAAGGGGGAGAAAGTAAGGAACTTGTCTGTCGGCCTAGCATTTAAGAACATAATTGGTTAAGGAAAACTGTGATAAATAAAAAAGTATATCAGTTTCACTTAAGGACCAAAGGATTGACAGCCGTCCCATATAGATTGCAAAATAGTTGGGAAGAGATCTTTGATGTACCGATCCCATGGCATAATGTTTATGAACTGACACGCAAAACGACACCGGATTCAAAAATTATAATCTTTCAATTTAAATGATTATATAAAATTCTTGTTACCAATAGAATGTTATTTATATGGGGGATACAATCTTCCCAGCTCTGCAGATTTTGCTGTGAAGAGACAGAATCATTAGATCATTTGTTTTGGTTCTGTCCATTTGTAGCTTGTTTTTGGACACAGGTCCAGGAATGGCTAAAGGATTGCAATATTTACCTGGAGCTAACCTTGCAGATAGCATTACTGGGTGATCTGAAAAGTCATAGTCAATCGATCAATAATATAATAATACTTTTAGCAAAAATGTTTATTTTTAATTCACAATCTGTAGAAGCAATGAGAATAGAAAGGTTCAGAACTTTTGTAAAACATCACAGTATGGTTGAAATATATATGGCAAATAGAAATCCTATATGGATGGTGTTAAGAGATAGATGGGAGGTGTTGAATGGAGTTGAAGGATGGGACTAATAACAACTTACAACAAACAATAACAAAGATAGCTAATAATGTAGGCACACTGTGTCCATAATAAGTATATAGGTTGTATGTTGGGAGCTTTTGGGAAAGAGCACAGTTAGAAAGATATGGCATATAGAGGCAAACCGGATGGACATCATGAAAATGATCAGAGAGGTTGAGAGTAGAAGAAGTTCAGGAGCAAAAATATATATATATATATATAATAGAAATAGTGTCCATAAGATGTAGATAGTAAGTATAGACCGGAAGTAGAGGCCTGGGCATTGTTGTTCACTAATTTACTCCAAGTAGGGAAAGGATGGCGGGGTTGAAAAGTGATAAAGGGGAGTATATATATAAAAAACATGGGGGATTAGAAGTGATGCAGACAATTACATTGATAGAAGATACAATCTATCTGCAATATTAAGCTGATCCACCCCCAACAAAAAAACCTTGTATCCTCTCTTCAATCTTTCTGCATCATCTTTTTTGACCGATGGGCTGGAACAATTTAATACCTCTCAACTCATTGTGTGCAAATCTTTCCGTACTGAATGCGAGTGTGTAGTAGAAGATGGAGAGTGTGTGTGTGTGCGTGTTCGTGTGTGTGTGTGTGTGTGTGTTTGTGTGCGTCCATTCATGCGTGAGGGGTTGTGTGCTTCGAATTACAGTTATTTGCCATAGAGAACCCCCACCCCACCGTCCAAAATCAGCAATGATCCAGGAAGAGCAACAGGAAAGAGATAAGCCATCTGAGTGGAATGCAATTGGCTTATTGGATATAACAGCTCTTTTCCTGTACCAGAACAGGACCCTCTGTGTTTTATGTTTTGGGGTCTCTGTTAAATATGCTCCTATTGACTCAAATCTTTGACAATGCAAAACAAACCAAAATCCTGATGCTATGTCAGTGTGCTGTTGTGTTAATGAGATATGGGGTGTCTTTATTGAAATGTGTGGTTTAGCAACAGGGATTTTTCTGAAGATTTCGAGAAGGTTGGGATGTAGGTGGATCTGATGGGAAATGTAGCTAAGTGCACACATACGAACTCTCACATATAAAAATACACTCACACACAATCCAATACTTACACGAACATGTTAACAAAATGTGTGCTCTGACACACACGCTCACACGCATGCAAGCAGGCAGGCATATACACACACAGGGGAACCCAAGCTTTAGATCAATGCTGCAACAGAATCAATATATAGCGATGAGGAAGGAGAGGAGAGGAGGTAGAGCACTCGAGAAACAGAGATATATTTAAAAGGCAAGCCACTCATTAGTTGAAAGAAACGTGGGAGAGAAGAATATGATATAGAGATATTAATAGTTCAACATTATTTAAATTTTACTCATTTAGCAGACGCTCTTATCCAGAGCGACTTACAGTTAGTGAGTGCATACATGTTCATACTGGCCCCCCGTGGGAAACAAACCCACAACCCTGGCGTTGCAAGCCCCATGCTCTACCAACTGAGCTACAGGGGACTAGTACATATGGATTGAACAAATGGAGCATACAAATCATGCTGTGTTCAATGCATATGATGAGAAATGGGAGGTACCACATAGCCAATTGGTGTATAACAGAGGAAAGCAAAATAGACCAAATGATGAGAGAGAAGGAGAAATAGTCAAATCCTGATGAATGGTAGTAAGCACTAGCAATACAACTGGCACCAGTGTATATACAATTCTCTGAGCTGCCCTTGTGGGTCTGGATCAAAATACTCTGCTTAGCCCAGTCTAAACACTCTACCTGTGTCACACCCTGATCTGTTTCACCTGTCTGTGTGATTGTCTCCACCCCCCTCCAGGTGTCGCCCATCTTCCCCATTATCCCCAGTGTATTTATACCTGTGTTCTCATGTACGTTTTGTTTCGTCAAGCCGACCAGTGTTTTTCCCCTTGCTCCTGTCTTTCTCAAGTTCCTGTTTTCTAGTTTTCCCAGTTTTGACCATTCTGCCTGCCCTGAGCCTGCTGCCGTTCTGTACCTTGTCACACCACCCTGGATTATTGACATCTGCCTGCCCTGACCCTGAGAATGCCTGCCGTTCTGTACCTTTTGGACTCTGATCTGGATTACTGACCTCTGCCTGACCTTGACCTGTCGTTTGCCTGCCCCCTGTTTTTGTAATAAACATTTGTTACTTCGACATTGTCTGGGTCTTCTCCTGTTACTTGATAACATGGTAGCCTACTCGTTGTTCTCTTGGTCCAAATGCCATACGTGTCTGTGTTTGTCCATGTCATGTTAGGTGGTCATTGAATATGTTAATGTCATATGGCTACCCCTGACTCAAACATGCATGGCAGGCAGAGGTAGTGTTCCCTCTGCTGTTGTTCACCCAAGGATAGATACAGGCACACACCGAGAGAGAGACGGAGACATAGAGACGAGAGAGAGAGAGAGAGAGAGACCGAGATAGGGACAAAAAGGGAAAGAGAAGCAGAGACAGAGAGGAATATAGTTTTCCAGTGCTTACTAACAGGGATAGTCCATTGAGTTGATTATGCTTGGAACAGGGTTGGGGTCAGATTTGCATAAAGGGGTGTGAGGTGACGCTGTCCCAGGGACCCCCAGAGACATGGGACAGAGTGGGGTGACAGAGTGACACACACACACATTACTCCCCCCAGACAGCGTGGTGACAGAGTGACAGAGTGGAGAAGGCTGAAGAGGGGGACAGAGGGGAGGGATGAGGACCACTGGGGTTTGACCTGTAGACACCCCCTCACCTGCCACCATGGCGCAACCCAACAAAACCTTCTAGTCACTCCATATGAGTGATGGGCACCACGCCAGACATGGGGATACATGTGCAGACAGACCCACACAGAGACACACACACGCACTTGCACGCATGCATGCACATAGATACACACACACACACACTGACACAGCACAGACACACACACACTCTACAAACAAAGTAACACACTTTAACATAATTAATATGACAATGCATGGTAATATACTATGTGCATGTCAAGTCAATGGAAATATTAACATCTGCTTTGTGAATTGGTTAGGTAATTCAGTTTTGTGCGTTTCTATATAGTGCTGACATGGTTGTATAGACTTATAGCCCTATGGCACATTCTGACTGCTTGCTCATGTATATGCACAAATAGACTTATATCTCCCTCTAGTGGCTGGTGTAAGCTAGTGTTGACATCAACTTGAATGGAATGGTTGGGCATAGACGGTATGCTGTTATGTTACGTATTTGAGTGCTTTCTAGTGGTCTTTCTAAGGTGTTGCATGAGGGGAATGGCTCATGAGAAGAGTAGTATTCTCAAGGGAATTTAATATCTTATATAATTTACAATAGGTTTGGAAATATTTAGTATGATGTTACAATTCCAACCTTTTTGTATATGAATTCTGATTATTTTAGTCTGATTTCGTTCTCTCTCTTTTGACAGAATAACTTGGGAACAGAGGATTCTAGCACCATGGTGTGTTCATTTGGGGATATTGCAGGGACATTCATTAGTTTGTATCAATTGGCAGTTTATCCAAACTCAAATCAGATTACTGTACTAGTCAATTCTGTTGGCTACATGTACATGTACTGTAACAATGCACAGTATTTTATTCTCATAATTAGTTCTTAGCACCAGCAGGTGTGCTGATTTAGCAGTGACAGCTGTGCCTCATGACATGTGCTGCTAGAATAGAATGTTTGCATTTTTGGTTCAGCTTGATGTGTGTAACATAGGCCTAAATGGATAATTATAAACTGGGTAGTTTGGGTCCTAGGTGCTGATTGGCTGGAACAGCATTTCAGCCGTGTGTATATCATACAATACACCACGGGTATGAAGCAAAAATCCTTGTTTACTGTTCTATTTATGTTGGTAACCATTTTATAATAGCAATAAAGCACCTCGGGGGTTTGTGCTATATGGCCAATATACCATGGCTAATGTTGCGTTCATAACAAGTAGGAAACCCCGAAAATACTACTTGTAAACTGGGAGAAACAAGTTGTGTGCGTTCACGTGCTTTGACGTAGTTGAAAAGGCAGATTAGCGGATGCCAAACAAGCTTTGTTAACCATAAACTGAAAGTACAGCTTTCATGCTCTTAAACAAATTAGTGTTCAAAAACCCTATAAATACATTATTTTTTATAAATAATGTTTTCTTGTTGCATTTAACTGATGAAAATGCTGTTATTAAGGTAATGTTCTTAGCATGTGATGTCAGAGTTCCGCATGTGGAAGAAGTCTGACCTGAGTTTCACACTAGTAATTACCAGTTGGAGGGTCGTTCAAATGGATTTTTCCCAGTCGTATGCTGGTATTTACTAATTCATGAAATTATATGAACGTAGCACTTCATTTCGTGCTTAAGAACAGCCCTTAACTGTGGTATACTGGCCATTATAAACGGGGTAGTTTGGGTCCTGGATGCTGATGGGCTGAAACAGCAATGTTTGACAATATACCACGGGTATGACACAAAGTAAATGTGGACAGTCCCGGATGTGTCTGTCTTCACTTGTAGCCTGTGAGAAAGACCCGATCATGTGACGGAGAGTCATGTGAGTGAGAGGTGCAAGAGGTGCTTCAGCATGCAGCCGAGAGAAGGGAATTATAATTAGGCTATTATATTCAGCCCAAGGGCACAACGGCCACAGGCCGCAAAAGGCATGGATTTTCTTAGGGGGCATTACAGCCACATAAAGGGGATGCAGCCGGGAAATTCTAGTTATGCTTGTCATTCAGTCTCTCATTCAAATTATGAATGAGAGACTGATGAAGTGTGTACAGGCTGCGCAAAAGACCAAGCAGAGCTCATGCCTTTCATGCAACTTTTTTCAAATCATCATTAGAGTCGTATCATGAAACATATAGCCCAACATTTGTATCACAACTAAAGTTACATAAATAACTCTAAATTAAGCATATAGGAGTACCTGTTTCTTTGTTAACCGCTCAACACAGAATAGCAGCATGTGCGCATATCCTTTCTATTTTATTCAGCTATGTTCAATTGTATTCTTCATACTACAAAATAATATAAAATAATGCTACAGAATTCTAAGCAAAACTTGTCTGCTAAATGAACTTGTGTAGCCCACAGCCATACGGCATAGCCAGATCAGGGCCTATCATAAAGACAACTCAGAGTATGCTATTCTGTTCTTCTGAAATAGACTACATTTTCTTCATATAATGTTTCTTTAGACATTTCCAAAATAAATAATGGATTTATTGTGAAGGTGTAGGCTATTACATGGATTTATTAGACTTTTTTAAATGTAGATGTTCCAAAGGTCTGCATCAATGGCTTGTAGGCTATGTGTGGAAGATGCTAAATTTGTTTATGTTAATTAACGGTAAATTACCGTGAGACCGGCAGTTATTTGCTTGACAATCACCGGCTGACAAAATGTCATGACCGCCACAGCCCTAGCTGCACATCTTGAATTTTGACAAAGGTAAGTGTCATAGAAACTGCAGATTATGCTCTCTCTGATACTATATAGAAATCAAAACGTTTTACCTGCATGTGACTCTGAAGGAGGATTTGATAAAGTGAGGCTCCGTTCCCTGCATCTGTCAATTACAAGATGCGGCCATCTCTTCATGTACAATTTTATAACTGATAATACTGTCACTCATCAGACTATTGTCAATTTAATATTGTCTATAAAACATTCACGTAACAGCTTCTTTTTACAAAGTAAAACGTAAAAGAGAATGGTATCAACACGCAAGGTGCGGTCAAATTATTAACATGAGTGCCAATGACGATAAATAGACATAACACAAACTCATTATTACACTATTGTTGTTCTAAATTAAATCAACCTCTTCACCCTCCTTATCATTCAGTTAGGCCTAATTTAAATTTGATTGTGAAGTAACATGCATAATTATTGCCCATTCATCCATGTGTCATTCATTCAGTAAGGAGAGAGAGACGCATTAGCGCCTGGCTGGGTACCAACGGTTTACAGTGCATTGTCTTGGCGGGTTAAGTTGGGAATAGGTGTGAAAAAAACAGGTAAAAAGGCTCTAAATAGTTTTCTGTTTGTGATTTCAAAATTCTGACAAATGAGCATTTTAAAATACAAAGATTTAGGAAAAGTCAGGGAAGGAGAAGGACATAGCTTTTTTGGGGGGGCAATTTTTTGAATTTACAAAATCAAATGTTAAATGCCAGGAAGGCATAATCATTTCGGCTTTTCATCTAGTAGAATTCGTTGCACACTATTGAGGAGGATAATTGTTTTTCGAGACCCAGGTGTGTTCGTCAACAGCTGATAATCAGCTGAGGGACACGCTGTACCAAAATGAACGAATGCCGGGAATCAACGCAATTGCGCATTAGATTACACATTCTCAGGATGAGCCTAGTATGCTGATATTCTTTAGCTTACTGCATTCATTTTTTGCTTAGAATGTAATTCTCTTTGTGGTGATATATTCTGAATAGGTACACAAAGGTAGAAATATGCAATATTATCCTTTATATATACTGGATGGGTATTATTCTACACACTGGCTATCATTCTAATTTGTATTTGTATTTGTATTTATAATGGATCCCCATTAGCTGCAGCCAAGGCAGCAGCTACTCTTCCTGGGGTCCAGCAAAATTAAGGCAGTTATACAGTGAGGGAAAAAAGTATTTGATCCCCTGCTGATCTTGTACGTTTGCCCACTGACAAAGAAATGATCAGTCTATAATTTTAATGGTAGGTTTATTTGAACAGTGAGAGACAGAATAACAACAAAAAAATCCAGAAAAACGCATGTCAAAAATGTTATAAATTGTTTATAAATATATGTTATTATTGTTTATTGATATATTGAAGCAACATCTCAAGACATCAGTCAGGAAGTTAAAGCTTGGTCGCAAATGGGTCTTCCAAATGGACAATGACCCCAAGCATACTTCCAAAGTTGTGGCAAAATGGCTTAAGGACAACAAAGTCAAGGTATTGGAGTGGCCATCACAAAGCCCTGACCTCAATCCTATAGAACATTTGTGGGCAGAACTGAAAAAGCGTGTGCGAGCAAGGAGGCCTACAAACCTGACTCAGTTACACCAGCTCTGTCAGGAGGAATGGGCCAAAATTCACCCAACTTATTGTGGGAAGCCTGTGGAAGGCTACCCGAAACGTTTGACCCAAGTTAAACAATTTAAAGGCAATTCTACCAAATACTAATTGAGTGTATGTAAACTTCTGACCCACTGGGAATGTGATGAAAGAAATAAAAGCTTAAATAAATAATTCTCTCTACTATTATTCGGACATTTCACATTCTTAAAATAAAGTGGTGATCCTAACTGACCTAAGACAGTGAAGTTTTACTAGGATTAAATGTCAGGAATTGTGAAAAACTGAGTTTAAATGTATTTGGCTAAGGTGTATGTAAACTTCTGACTTCTGACATCCCTAGTGATGATGCCTAATTTGTGTTTATGATAGGCCATATGAGCTATTCATTTTCTTAATGATTTGGTCAGAAGGGCACCTCGAGAGCAACCCACACAGTCTGTGCTAAGACTAGCTCCACGCCTCGTTCTCTTTCCATTTTTTTGTCAGGTTTTCATTGGAAAGGAGTGGAACATCTCACCAAACTCACCCAATAAAACAAAGATGAGGAAAGAATGAATTACAAAAAATGTTGTGTAGCCTGGCCCAGTAGCCAATTTCATGTCAACAATGAAGGCTATGGATTATTTTACCTCCTTTAGTAAGACCCCCAAGAGTCCATACATCAGGAGGGACAAAACTGTTTGGAGGGGTTAACTCCTGCACTCCACCTTGCCTCTTACACACCAATATCCCACCCCAAACCCACCAACCCACCTTCTGTCACATACCGGAGGGAAAAAATGGGGGAGGGTATGTAGGGGATCTCCGAAATGTCATCCAGGGATGAGCCAGCTTTGATGAGCAGCTATCAGAGCTGCCCTTTGCCCCTGACATTTCATTTCATGTGTGGGGCTTTCTGGCTGGCAGCATGGTCTTTTAAATGCAAAGCACCAGGTGCAGGGGAGCGGAGAGCTGACGGAGAGAGAGCGGGAGGGATGCTTCCTCTCCCCTGCCACCCCTCTCCTCCCCTCTGCCTCTCTGTGGGCACCACCACAGTTCTTAATTGGTGGGGTAAATGGTTTGGCACACATGCTAATTGAGGAACCCCTTAAGGAGAAGCGACAAAGAAAAGGTTGCCTAAGTAGAACTAATTGAGGAAACCCCCTCCCCACACACACACACACACACACACACACACACATCCTCCTGCCTCCCCACCAGCCCCAATACTTCCTGATTTCTGATTCCACTCTTCACTTCAAAAGAAGAGAGGAGAGAGGAGGGGTGTAGGTTTCAAATGAGACACTCATTAAGTTAGGAAACAGGCTTGAGATTACACCATATATACAAAGTATGTGGACACCCTTTAAATTAGTGGATTTGGCTATTTCAGCCACACCCGTTGCTGACATGTGTATAAAAACGAGCACACAGCCATGCAATCTCCATAGACAAACATTGGCAGTAGAGTGGCCTTACTGGAGAGCTCAGTGACTTTCAACATGGCACCGTCATAGCATGCCACCTTTCCAACAAGTCAGTTCATAACATTTCTGCCCTGCTAGAGCTGCCCCGCTCAACTGTAAGTGCTGTTATTGTGAAATGGAAACGTCTAGGAGCAACAACGGCTCAGCCGTAAAGTAGTAGGCCACACAAGCACACAGAACGGGACCTCTGAGTGCTGAAGAATGTAGCGAGTAAAAATCGTCTGTCCTCGGTTGCAACACTCACTACCGAGTTCCAAACTGCCTCTGGAAGCAACGTCAGCACAAGAACTGTTCGTCGGGGGCTTCATGAAATGTATTTCCATGGCTGAGCAGCCGCACACAAGCCTAAAATCATCATGCGCAATGCCAAGCGTCGGCTGGAGTGGTGTAAAGCTCGCCGCCATTGGACTCTGGAGCAGTGGAAACACGTTCTCTGGAGTGATTAATCACGTTTCACCATCTGGCAGTCGGACGGACAAATCTGGGTTTGGCGGATGCCAGGAGAACGCTACCTGCCCCAATGAATAGTGCAAACTGTAAAGTTTGTTGGAGGAGGAATAATGGTCTGGGGCTGTTTTTCATGGTTCGGGCAAGGCCCCTGATTCCAGTGAAGGGAAATCTTAACGCTACAGCATACAATAACATTCTAGACGATTCTGTGCTTCCAACTTTGTGGCAACAGTTTGGGGAAAGCCCTTTCCTGTTTCAGCATGACAATGACCCCGTGCACAATGCAAGGTCCATACAGAAATGGTTTGCTGAGATCGGTGTGGAAGAACTTAACTGTCCTGCACAGAGCCCTGACCTCAACCCCATCAAACACCTTTGGGATGAATTGGAACTCCGACTGCAAGCCAGTTCTAATAACCCAACATCAGTGCCCAACCTCACTAATGCTATTGTGGCTGAATGGAAGCAAGTCCCCACAGCAATGTTCCAACGTCTAGTTGATTCGTGGGATGATTGTCACATTTAATCACATCCTCCTGCCTCCCCACCAGCCCCAATACTTCCTGATTTCTGATTCCACTCTTCACTTCAAAAGAAGAGAGGAGAGAGGAGGGGTGTAGGTTTCAAATTAGACACTCATTAAATTAGGAAACAGGCGTGAGATTATTTCCACAGTGAATAAAATCTCAAAGGTTATTTTCCATCAAATGGTTGAAATGAGACTCATCAGTTTGGGCATGGTAATTTCAACTGTCAATGTATGAGTATCACCTAGGTTATGACACACACCGAGCACACTTTTCACTCTACAGCTGAAGACCTATTTACTGATTGGCTTGATTGTCACATTTAATCACAATTTGATTAGAATATTAATGTTATTCGCCCAATTAACCTTCTCCCATGCCATGCACCACCTGCCCTCCTAGCAGTCATCATGTTGACTCTGTTACAGGCTATATGAAACCTTATAGAAATTAATTACATTTAATATGGTTACATCAAGGTGGCAGTAAAATAGGATGGTCAAAAGGAGCAGGATAAGATGTATTCCTTTCGTAGCAAAAGCACTTATATGTCACTTGAACATGTATTTAAAACATGAAACCATACCAACGATTGATCCACGAAGGAAAAGTCTCTCTCGTGGCGAAGGAACATAATTGCAGGGAGGCCTCTCAGTGCCAGTCAGTCAAATGTCAGATACAGAATAGGAAGGAGGCATTAAATCAAACCAAGCTTCCCACACTGTAACAGTATATCATTATATCATTTTTTGTTTTACCTTACCTACTCCCCAAAGAGTTGTCTGATTATCTTTTAATTCAACACACACACACACACACACACACACACACACACACACACACACACACACACACACACACACACACAGAGAGATACCTACTGCTGTGGGAGCAGAGGTGTCTCAAAGGTCAGAAGCCATTGATTGGTTTAAATAACTTATTAAACTGAGCGGGGCACAGGGTCAATGGTGTATAGAGGAGGTTGGCTGTGTGCCAATCACCTCATTAGGTGTATGTGGGACTTTTCCATAGCAGAGGGGGAATTCACCTTTAATACGCCACAGGGTTGAGGGTTTATGTCCCAATTTCAAGTCAACCCCTGACCCCTGGTCTTAGGCACTTCGTGATGGTCCCTAGATATGACAGGGGTAGGAAAATAGTTTCCCCCACAATGCTGACACCACAGGAGGCTGCTGAGGGGATGACGGCTTATAATAATGGCCGGAACAGAGCAAATGGAATGGCATCAACCACCTGGAAACCATATTGATGTATTTGATACATTTCCACTTATTCTGCTCCAGCCATTACCTCGAGCCCGTCCTCCCCAATTAAGTTGCCACCAACCTACTGTGGCTGACACCCATCCAGTCTTTTTAGGGTGTCTCTCTTGGAGAGTTGGTCACCCCTGATCTAATGGTAGTGATTGCAATCAAGCTGACTCTCTTTTCACAGAATGGTGCACCCTACTGGCCCATCTACTCTTCTACAGAGGAAACTATATAGCCAGTGAGCCACTGAGTAAGGATAACCAAGACCCTTGTACCCCTCTACCCACCCTTCTGCCCCCCTCTGAATACTTCCTTCCCTGTGCCAAGCTCATTAGCCCAGCCTGCTCCTGGTGGGCCTTTTACTCTCTGGTAGCATGCCAGGTATTGGCATAACATGAGGAGTGGGTCAGCAGCAGGGGTTATCGCTCTCTCTCTCTCTCTCTCTCTCTCTCACTCACTCACACACACCTGGCATCTCTAGGCCTCCACTCCTCTGCTAACTGTGCTGGGCTACTAGGATAGGATGAAGGCCTACAGGAGGCTAAGTGTGTGTGTGTGTGTGTGTGTGTGTGTGTGTGTGTGTGTGTGTGTGTGTGTGTGTGTGTGTGTGTGTGCGTGTCGGGCATGTGTGCCAGTGACCTGCTTCTCATATACTGTATACCAGGTTACGTGGTATTTGGGTTAGTTGATGAGGTTAGATGAATTGGCAGAGTCTAGTTACTTGACTGTGCCTACGCATGCGTGTGTGTGCTTGTCTCTACTGCCGACCAGGGGCGGTGTGTTCATTAGGGCGATATGGGCGACGCACTGCCAAACGGGAAAAGGAAGGGATTTTTTTTCTAATCAATTATATCACGGCAACAGTAGTTATCAGTGTTCTAATCTAGACGTCTGATCTGCCACTAAATGTCCAATCAGGCTAAAGTCGTGCTTCAAATGGCCCCGCCCCTTTTGGGGCGATTTCAGTCAGGTTGAAAATCGCCCAGAAGTGTCTCATAGCCTCTCATGTAAAATCTTTTTTTTTTCAAATATCAGAGCTTTCAATGCAATCTCTATGGGTTTCTGAGGGCTTGCACTTACGCGCTTTCGTCATACGTAACATAACCATGAACGTAACTAAGAAAAGAGCGGGTAGCAGCGTCAATCAATTCACGTACTACTATCAAGATGGCTAGCGTTCAGTGCAACTCGATTGTCTCTTTGAAAGAAGTTCACATCAAAGACCATTCAAAACGAGCTACTGGAGTGTATGCTAGCGGTCATGAGGGAACATATTGTGGAGGAGGTGAAGTCGGCGAACTTCGTAGCTATCCAAGCTGACGAGACCACGGACGTTTCTACACAGACACAGCTGGTGCTTGTGCTGAGGTACATAGATAGCAACCACAAAGTGCAGGAGCGCTTTTTTGAGTTCCTTTCCATCTCGGAATCAACCTCAGTCTCAATCGCCAGTGTGCTTTTGGAGAGACTGAACGGTCTTTTTGCCGATGACGAGAAAGTCAAACTGTGGTGCACTGGCACTGTACCAGGTTCTCATGAGCTACAACCTCCAGGAGACGTTCTATGAGACTGTGACTCTGTTGAACATCCTTATAACTACTCCCATGACAACAGCTGAAGCTGAGAGATGTTTCTCAACTTTGACACGAGTTAAGACATTCCTGCGAAATTCAATGGTCCAGGAACGTCTGAATGCACTGGCCATGCTTTCCATGGAGAGGGAACTAGTCCTCAGCATGCCTGATTTCAATGAGAAAGTCATTGACCGCTTTGCTGCATTGAAAGAGAGAAGAGAACAGTTTCAGTACAAGTAATGTAGCCTCTCTCTTTGTCCCTCCCTGTCTGTCTCTTTAACACACACACGCCCAAATCAGTTCACAGTTGATGTTGTTTAAAATAGTTATTTTTCATTTTTAAAAAAGTAAAAAAATAATAATAATCTGTTCATGTTCATTTTTGCAAATCTATACAATTGGCCAGAATATGGTTGTTCATATTTACAAATCTATACAATTGGCCAGAATATGGTTGTTCATTTTTACAAAGCCATACAGATAGCTGTGTTTACCTTTTCTATAAATTATTTTCAAATTCTGTTTTCAGGCAAAATGTCTATCACTGTTCATTTTCACAAATCTATACAAGAGGGCAGAATATGGAAGTCTATAAAAATTTCTTATTACCAATAACTTGCATCAATGTTTTCAGTAGCCTCTATCAAAAGCTCCTGCTTGCTTGTTGTGAATTATGCTCAGGTGCACATATTTCCAATTCAACCATGAGGCAAAAAATGTGGTAAAAGCTCTTGTTGATCCTGCAATCTGAACAAATACCAAGATGCTGTATTTTCAGCTGATATTTCATTTGTTTATGGAAATGCATATTGTTTATGCAGTGTTGAGGAATGTGAAAGAACACCCTTGATTATTTTTACTGTGATAACTTATTTTGCTTTTGTAAGCCAACACTTTTGAGATCAGTCAATAAATGCTTCTGGCATTGACTTATATGCTGCCCCTGTCTTCATGTTGTTGCTGGACATATCTTTTTTTAAATGTGTGTAGGTCACCTAAATCATCAGAAAAATTGCCCCCCCTGAGAATTTTTTCAGGAGCCGCCACTGCTGCCGACCCAGACCAAATGTAAGCCTGCGTGTAGGTGTGTGTGTTAAGGTTAGACAAGGTGTGCACCTAAATGAAGCTGATCAGAGACCTGAGACCTATTTCATTTTATTCACACACCATGCAGGCTTTTGTTACATGACTATTAACAAGTAATTTGCCAGTAGGACAGATTCAAATCCTCAGCCCCTAATCCACATGAGATGCTAATATGAACACTGGTGTAAGAAACAGAAAATCTGAAATGCAAATGCTAGAGAGTGTGTCTCATTACAAAATTCTCCACGTTGTCTTCCCTGTGGCTGGGAGCTTGGTGGAGGAGAACGGGAGTAGGGACGGGGGAGACAAAACCCCTGTCCTCCTCTCTCCCTTCCCTCTATCTTTCCCTCTCTCCCTTTTAAATTCAATCCCCTGGTCCCATCACGCAACTCCACCTGCAAATGGCCAGCGAGCATTCTCCCTCACACCTCTGCCCCTAGCACCCCCCCCCCCCCCCCACACACACACTTCCTCTTGCACAACCATGGCAACGTACACCTAACCCCAGTGCTTCTACAGTTTCCGTTGGCGAGGCGACGGTGCACTCAGCCTGGGAAATCAGCCTAATAAATAGCTTTATGCTAATGATGCTGGTGAGCGGCAGGCAGAGCTGCCAATCTTAATACACTTATTACATTTCTATCAGGCGCCAGAGACAGAGAGGGAGGGGGTCTCTCTCTCTCTCTCTCTCTCTCTCTCTCTCTCTCTCTCTCTCTCTCTCTCTCTCTCTCTCTCTCTCTCTCTCTCTCTCTCTCTCTCTCTCTCTCTCTCTCTCTCTCTCTCTCTCTCTCTCTCTCTCTCTCTCTCTCTCTCTCTCTCTCTCTCTCTCTAACAAGCATGCACGATCTCAGTAAATTGGGATTTATTCTCTTGTGCTCTAGAAATAATAGATAAAGGGTCTATCCAGGATGACTGTACTGGCCAGCTGGCCTCTCGCCACCTCCATCTATGCTCTCTCTTTGGTTCATGTCTCCTACAACACTCTCTCTCTCGCTCTCTCTCTCTCTTCCTTTGTCCCCCCTTTCTTTCTTTCTTTCTTTCTTTATTCCTTACCTGTCCCCATTCCCCTCTCTACTCAGCAATAATAAGTGTAACACCCTCTTACTGTAAATCAGTGTTTCACAAATACCTTTTCCCTGCTCCCTCCTCTTCCCCTTTACTCCCCCATCCATGTATGTAGTGTGGCTCACAGTGTAACTCTCCTGACTCTCTCTCCAACTGCTCTCCTCCTCCTCTTCCTCCAGTCCTCACCGCTAACCCACAACCAGAAAGCAGGCATGAGGAAGTAGCATCAGTGGTGGAAGCCTAGCACTGAATACCTAATCAGTCGTAACACCCTGAGAGTTAGTACACTGAAGCCCAATCGTATCAGAGCTGCCAGGGGTTAAGACAAGGTATGAATACAGGTATTACTCTGCACCACTTCCGATCTTATCCCTAGGCTGTGAATAGAGCCATTTTCTTATTGTCTTATTGAGTTGTATGTAATGAAGTAGAGCTTGAATCTAATCTCTGCTACATGCTGATAGTGTTCATATATATTTTTCTCCATATCTCTATTCACAGCTAACTGTAACAATGCACCAGAGGCAAAGATGAGGGATATATCCCTAAACTGAATCTGATGCATGTTTCACATGTTTCTTATGTACTAGCTATATCACAAATCATTACACCCGGGGTGGTCACTCTCTACCTGTGTCAATCTTAGGATAGATTCAGTCTCAACGGGACTTGTGTCAGTCTGAGACCCAGGCTCCTAATATGGACAACATACTTACGGTGTGTTAGATACACTACATTACCGAAAGTATGTGGACACCTGCTCGTCGAACACATCATTCCAAAATCATGGGCATTAATGTGGAGTTGGTCCCTCCTTTGCTGCTAAAACTGCCTCCACTCTTCTGGGAAGGCTTTCCACTAGATGTTGGAACATTGCTGCAGGGACTTGCTTCCATTAAGCCACAAGAGCATTAGTGAGGCTGGGCGATTAGGCCTGGCTCGCAGTCGGCGTTCCAATTAATCCCAAAGGTGTTTGATGGGGTTGAGGTCAGGGCTCTGTGCAGGCCAGTCAAGTTCTTCCACACCGACCTCGACAAACTATTTCTGTATGCACCTCGCTTTGTGCACGGGGGCATTGTCATGCTGAAACAGGAAAGGGCCTTCCCCAAACTGTTGCCACAAAGTTGGATGCACAGAATCATCTAGAATGTCATTGTATGCTGTAGCGTTCAGATTTCCCTTCACTGGAACTAAGGGGCCTAGTTAGAACCATGAAAAACAGCCCCAGACCATTATTCCTCCTCCACCAAACTTTACAGTTGGCACTATGCATTCGGGCAGGTAGCGTTCTCCTGGCATCCTCCAAACCCAGATTCGTCCGTCGGACTGCCAGATGGTGAAGCGTGATTCATCATTCCAGAGAACGCGTTTCCACTGCACCAGAGTCTAATGGCAGCGAGCTTTACACCACTTTAGCCAATGCTTGACATTGCGCATGGTTATCTGTTGCTTCTAGCCGTTTCCACTTCACAATAACAGCACTTGCAGTTGACCCTGGCAGCTGTAGCTAACTGACTTGTTGGAAAGGTGGCATCCTATGACGGTGCCACGTTGAAAGTCATTGAGCTCTTCAGTAAGGCCATTCTACTGCCAATGTGTGTCTATGGAGCTTGAATGGCTGAAATAGCCGAATCCACTAATTTGAAGGGGTGTCCACATACACAATATATAAAAAAGTATCACTGTACATATGACACCTCTTGTCATGCCGCCATATTCCCAACCAACCACCACACGTCATACACTCATTACTTTTCATTAGTTATTTGATAATTAAGTAGAACTTTATGTCCTGAAACCTGGTTCCATACAGTGCATCATTATATTCTGTAAGAACATTATGGCAATTAATGTTGAACCTCAATCAAAACGAAATGTTTCCCTCACAAATCTATTGCTGTGTTAATCACATTAGCATTGAAATAACTAACGCAGACATTTCCAAAAAGTTACAGAATGTCTTTAATGTAGTGGGCTAATGAGTTGCCCTGCAGAGTGTGTGTGTGTGTGTGTGTGTGTGTGTGTGTGTGTGTGTGTGTGTGTGTGTGTGTGTGTGTGTGTGTGTGTGTGTGTGTGTGTGTGTGTGTGTGTGTGTGTGTGTGTGTGTGTGTGTGTGTGTGGGTGGGTGTGTGAGTGTGTGTGTGAGTGGGTGTGTTGGTTGTTGTGCAGCGCCGCAGGTGATTAAGAGTGTGATTATTACTGAGGTGTCTGCTTCTCTGCATGCCGGAGCGCACTTAGTCCTGTTATCATTAGTTATGGAGGGATAAAGAGGGAGGGAGAGAGAAGAGGAGGAGTAGGAAAGCGTAAGACGTTTGGGGAGAGTGGATCTCTCCCTTAGTGTATGTTTGTGTGTGTGTGTGTGGGGGGGTAAGAGAAAGAGAGAGAGAGAGGTGGAGGGGTTGTGGGCATGATGTAGACAGTACTGCTCTGTAACGACTTAATTAGTGTTTAACTGGGAAATGCCTATTGATTGGCATTGAGGCTCTCCTCCATAGGGTAGTCCATCCCCCCGGCTCCATGTGGCGCGCTGGAGGTATTTATCATGTCCACACATCCCTTTCCTCCCTCCACACACTCACACACACACACACACACTACACACACCAACCAGCCATAAACATTGCTCACTAATGAATCAATAGCCGCATGCACCCACAGCAGCGTGACGGACACACTAGAGTGGAGACAGGGATCATATGCAGTTCATAATAACGCTGAACAAATCATGTCACAGATGGGCCGTTACACCAGCAAAATACTAAACACACGCTGATACCTTTACTGGAATTGTCTCTAAAAGATGAAGCCTTCCCATTTCAATTTTACATTAACATGATTCAAGCACTGTACAGAAAGTGTAATGCTGATTTGTTATGGATTTCAACATATGGTGTTGTTTTGTGTATGAGTTAATGTGAACGAGCCTGCATGACCAATTCCGTTGACATTGTGGGTGCATCATTGCTTCTTCTCAAGCGTAGAATTCCAAAGATAATCGGTGGCGATATTATGGTGTGAATGTGAAATACAAATAGGTAACTTGGCGTGCCTGAATATGTAAGTGTTAACATGTGTATTTGAATGTAAACGTCAGAATGTGTGATGGTCTTTGAGTATGGTTGTATGCATTGGTGTGTGAAAGTATTGGCCTGTGTGTCCCCATGCACATAATGTCAGGCAATGCACATGTGTTGAAGCTGCACTGTGTACACTGTTTTGATGCTGCGGACACAAGCCCACATCCACTTGGGGATTGCAGCCATTAGAATAACAATAGTGGGGGCAGATGTCACAGACAAAAGACTGGGCTCATTTTCAAAGCTCTGAGTTGTGTTTTATGACCTAACTGCCACGGGGGGGGGGGGTGCTCGGTGGAGCAGGGGGGATGGAGGGTGAGTCATTGACTTGTCACAGAATGGGAAATAAATGAACCCCCGTGTTCTGTGTTATGGGTGCTAGCGGGGGTTAGGGGGCACAACCCCCTCTGGTGACCTCTGCGTCATCAGCACACTTAACCACCTCACTTTCATTGACTTCCTGCTTGTTGGGGAGCTCCCACGTGGATACTGGGATAAGAATGTCCCAATAGGCCGGACCAGAGGCACATAAAAGTCACTCTGGTTAGTTTTTACATATCGTTGGATTAAAGACAAAAGGCTAGTGTTGAACCAAACTGCAGGTTTTACGACAGCAGAGGATATTTGTAGGGGATAGTGATAGACTGTGATCATGAGAGGGAGGGAGGGAGGGATTCTGTCAAATCCCAATGATTCACATCCCAATAACGCACAATATCACATCACACAAATCATTTCCTTCCCCTTGTGCATGTAACATCACACACAGTCCTCTTAAATAGCTACTGATCACGCCGATTGGCACGTGTGTTTTTCTGTTGCTCATCATGACCGATTCTGCGTTTGGTTAATGATGTTTGTCCCACATAAGACCCCGTCAACTCGCAGATGGCTCTTTCACTTCCTCAAAATCCCTAGAATGATTCTAAGATAACGCATTTCATTTTGACGTTTTTGCAGAGGATGTTTTAGTTGTGCAATTTAACATCTAACCAATGTGTTTGGTGCAGTATTTCTCAAGTTACAAAATGTGCTACGTGTTGTCTTATGTAATCAAAGTCGGGCTGCTGGGCAGGTCTGTCTCACTGTCTATGCTATTGGATAGAGAGCAATCACCACAGCTGTTCACCCCATGTTAGTGGGCAAATGGACATTGTCAAATCAAAATCCAACCTTAATTTACCTGTTGTGACGCACAGATGTTCCAAACTCCGTTTTAGATGAAAGACTTTATGACCAGAATAATCCAATTTCACATTATAGTCAATTTTGACACTAGAATAACTGTTTCGGACTCATTTCAATGCCACATAGGCTGTTTTCAAAGGGATTTGTTGCTTTTTAAATGCAGTCGCTCCAGGATGGAGTAGCGCTTCCTTCCTGACAATTACTATCGCAGCACTGATACACCTCCCTGATACGTGCTTGTCACAATATGACACTAATGCCTACAATAGACATGAATAAATCCTACCGCAGTCTCCACTACATCCCTTTTCAATCTAGACTGCATCCCTATGGGCCCTGATCAAAAGTAGTGCACTACATAGGGAATCAGGTAACATTTAGGACTCAGCCCTACTCCGCCACCCAACCCCCCAAAGAATCCTCTGCGTAATTGAGGAAGTTGGCAAAACGTGCATTGGCATATGCATAGCTATCCTGCTCGTGTCGCCCAAGTCCCATCTCATCTCGCACGGCGCTAGCTCGCTACCCCTTAGCACCCATCACCTTCACACATGCAGATGCAGATTGCGTCGGCGGAGCCGCCTCATTTCCATTCCCATTAGGTTATGTACATAATTCTGCATATCATCACAGGTTGGGGGTGGGCGGGGATTAAGACCCCGGGATTAGTTTGTCACGGTTAGTGGCACGGCGGCGGCGAGCATGTGCTCATGGAGGCAGATGAGGAGGCTCACCCACCCTCAGATAGAGAGATAGATAGAGGGGCTGCATATCAAATGACACCCTATTCTTTATGTAGTGTTCTACTTTTGTGGTAAGAAGTAGTGCACTACAAAGGGAATAGGGTGCCATTTGGAATGCAGACAGGGATGATATGACATTCATTTTCCAGCTTCTCGGACAGATGGCTCTATGGCCACAATGTTATTCATAGCCTGCCCAGTTTGAGGAGATTGACGCTGTGGAGGAGATCTTGAGATAATGCGAAGACAGGCTGAAGGAGATGGAGAAAGACAGAGAGGGAGGGAAGGAGGAGAGGGGGAGATGGATAGAGGGAGATAACAAGGGAGGGAAGATATGGAGATGGAGGGAGATAGTGAGAGATGAAGGGGAGTGATAGTGATGGCAGAAGGAAGCTCAAGGAGGAAGATAACGTGTGGCCTCAAACCCCTGCTTTCTGCCCAACCTCAGTGTCCCATGACATTAGCCAGAGTAGACATTAGAAAACCTTGCTGACTGTGGTGATAGCAGCACATATCAAACAAATGGTAATGCCCTTCTCTGTCAGGCATGGTGACAAGAGGATGAATGAAAATAAGTAACAGGTTAGTTCCAACAGAACCACTGTCATAGCCTCTGTGTTTAGATTCTATGTCACCATGCTGTCTGAATGGATTGATAAGACAGTAGTTATGTAGCCTACTGTATGACAGTATTTGGTTTGATCTGGATGCCACAAATATTAATTTGAAATAATGTGAGGAAATTCTGTGGCTATTGAATCTGTCTGGCTTTAGAGATGACAATACTGTGATATGCACTTGCTGAAACTGACTATGGAACATCGGATGATATTTCCTCAGTTTAACCATAATGATAGGTCTCCATTGAAAAGGCACAGGGGGAAATCAAGAGCTCTGTTGGTGTATGGGTCTTGCCAGTCTAGGTGGCCAATAGCCATTTCCTCTTCCTATTAATCAGTTATTCTCTTTATATCCTACTACAAAGTCCCATAGCCTAGCCTCAGGACTGGCAACAGTAGACTGGAAAAGGTCAGATTTAATGATGGTGGCCACGGTTTATCTGGCTCACGCTGTCTATGAAAAGTGCATGTGTGGGTCTGGACCCATGTGTGTGTGTCACTGTGGTGCGGGTAATGACCTAATAGCAGGCTTTGGGAGAGTGGGGAGATGAGGCAAGGAGAAGAGGAGGACACCTGGTGTTCCTAGTCCTTAGCTGCAGTATGAATAAACATGCTTGGCTTCGGAAAAGCTCTCCAGCAGTCCATTAATAATGCATTCCTGACCACCCATTCCCAGTGCATTAATGTGGAATACTGGAGAGGGGACGTGCCAGTGGGGCGCCACTACTGCACTAACAGACTTTCACTGTGTCTGTCTCTAACTACCTATCTTCTTCTGACTTGCTGTCATTCTCTCTGTCTCATACTAGTGGTGCATCAGTTCATGTAGTCCACAATTTTGAATCTGATTCACTAGTTTAAGGACCAGACATGAAATGGGTTTAGAATATTTTTTAAGGAAATGGAATGGATGTGAGAATGAGGATTCAGTGGGGAAATGAGAATGGACCGAATGAAGCCATAGGCTGCAGATTAAGGATCTGGAGGGGTTGATTCTGTAGGGTTTGGCTTGGAGTCTCAGGTAGACATCAACACCAGGCCTTGGTAGTTAGGCTGCTGTGTTGAAGGCAATCCCCCCTGAGAAGATCCTTGAAGTAACCTAAGTAAAAGGAGACCAAAGGTGGTGACGGGGAAGAGGTATGTGATGCAAAACAGAGAGAATAAATGATTGTTTGGTCAGGTTTAAGTATGGTGGTAGTGGTGATTGAGTAGAGTGAGAACAGGGCTGATTAGCAGTTAGTAGCAGCTGGAGCATGTTTGAGGAGTTATATTCAAGGCAACTAGTTAAGTGTTGCAAACAGTAGTTGAGGCTGATTGGCAATGGTTAGCAGCTGGTGCTTGTTGAGTTGCTAGGGAGCTGTGTTCAAGGCAGCTTGATTTTATTTATTAGGATCCCCATTAGCCGACGCCAATGGCGACAGCTAGGCTAAGTGTTACATTCAAGTCTGGTCCTTTCTCCTGAATTTTAGTTAATCCTTAACACCATTATGGACCCAAACATTAAGACACAGTTTCTGCTGCTCACCTCTCTCTTCTTCTCCTCTCAGAGCTGGGCTAGAGCCAGGTACAGGCGGTGGTTAGACTGTGACAGTCAGTGTAGCACAATTTATACACCCTGCCAGATTAACAGTGTGATCTCACACCTCGTACCCGGCAGACACCACAGGGAGATATGGCACAGGAAGTGTGTGTAGCCACTCAGCGCTCCTCCTGCAGGACACGAATCACAACTGTGCCATGCTGATTGCTCTCCCCAGTAGTGTCAGGGCACAGTAGTTTCAGTTCCAACTGTCATGTTTTAAATTCAGTGTTCCCTTTCGGTGTAATATAAAATGGGGAGTCAACGACCAATCCTATTCATCTGAAGCAAACTGAAATCACGTCAAACAGGCCAATGGATGCCGAGCCTGGCTATAATACCGGGGTTCGCATCCATTTCCTAAATTCTTCGCTCTTCAGCTCGCCTGAAGGAAGAATGTGTCACGCAATTTGCAAACATTTCAACCACACGAAGGCTACGGGAATCAGCTCTGATTTATGTGTCTGTTAGTGGGGAGAGAGTACTCGTCCCCCTACATGTTGCGGCTTTTGGGTCTTGGTATCGCTCTATTTCTCTGCTTGTGTAGTTAACGCTTCCTTGCTCGGGTAGGATTTGTGTTGGCTAAAAAAACACTACCTTCTGCTCTGCTTGTGTAGCCAGTGCTTCCTTGCTTGAGTAAGCTAACCAGCCAAGTTTTAACCTCCGACTGTTCCCTAGGGCATGTGGTTTCACAATTAAAATTAAAGACACTAACGGGTGCAGTCCTGTTGGCTGGGGTGGAAATGCTCAGGAGACCTTGGCTCGGACTAGTTTGTGTGACCATTGTCTCCGGCTCGGTTCAACTTCCATTGGGAGTCAGGTTGACTTTGTGAGGAAGATTGGTGGTCAGAGTTGATAGGAGTGTCATCCCAGCTGAGTGAGGCTCATTCCGGTTTCTCTGGCAGTGTTCAGAGTACGGATTCCGGATATGATATACTATCCCTGATTGGCTCTGGAGGGCTTTCAGAGTGTGAATTGGATTACACCAGTCCGGGGCAGCCTGAAGCCCCGGCTTTGGATTCGACAGGAGAGAGTGAACCATTTGTGGTGAAAACACCTTTGATTGTGTTTTTTCCAGTTTTTTCCAGTTTGGAGGAAGGTATTTACCTCCTGTCCCTGCAGAGGTGAAGTATCGCTTACCCTGTTTAAAGATTTTGCAGATGAGTGGCGAGTTACTTAGCTCCAGAGGCTAACAAGGGGCAAATCCTTTTCAAGGTGCTTCCGAATAAACAGTGTCGGTTCTCAGATTCCCGAGAGGGACAGGTGGATGTATTTGGATGAGCCTGTTTTGTCAACAGTTGTTTGGTTCGGCCCTCCTCCCCAAGAATTTACTGTGGCAACAGTTCTCGGTCAAGTTACTGCTTGTCGAGGTCCCCGAACCCGGTGTGGGCCGGATATCAGAGCGCAGAGTTTCTACCCCACGTTCAGACACCCGGTTGTCAAGCGTGATGGATATGAAAACAAGTGTGACCAAAAAAAGTTAAATATCCCAGTCCTCAGGGTGGCGCTCTGCCCCTTCAGGAGATAATGTGGGAGACTGGCAACATGCTCCGTCCAGTGGCAGGCATGCGCAGTTTCACCATGGGTGATGAGGTGGTACGGTCTGCAGTTCGCTGTGCGGCCTCCTTCTTTTCGTGGTGTCATTACGTCAATGTTCCCTGAGGTCCTAGCACTTGTCTTGAGAGAGGATATTGTCTTTCTCCTTCAAAAGCAGGCTGTTCGGGTGGTCCCTGTGTCAGAAGTACAGAGCGGTTGGTACAACCGGTACTTCTTAGTTCTCAAGAGCGATGGAACGTTGCGTCCCATCCTGGACACCTCAAGGTTGCAAGTTCAAAATGCTCACACTTCGCCGGCTATTGCAGTCGGTACGTCCCAGCGATTGGTTCACATCCATACGATACAATATACACTGCTCAAAAAAATAAAGGGAACACTTAAACAACACAATGTAACTCCAAGTCAATCACACTTCTGTGAAATCAAACTGTCCACTTAGGAAGCAACACTGATTGACAATAAATGTCACATGCTGTTGTGCAAATGGAATAGACAACAGGTGGAAATAATAGGCAATTAGCAAGACACCCCCAATAAAGGACTGGTTTTGCAGGTGGTGACCACAGACCACTTCTCAGTTCATATGCTTTTGCTCACTTTTGAATGCTGGCGGTGCTTTCACTCTAGTGGTAGCATGAGACGGAGTCTACAACCCACACAAGTGGCTCAGGTAGTGCAGCTCATCCAGGATGGCACATCAATGCGAGCTGTGGCAAGAAGGTTTGCTGTGTCTGTCAGCGTAGTGTCCAGAGCATGGAGGCGCTACCAGGAGACAGGCCAGTACATCAGGAGACGTGGAGGAGGCAGTAGGAGGGCAACAACCCAGCAGCAGGACTGCTACCTCCGCCTTTGTGCAAGGAGGAGCAGGAGGAGCACTGCCAGAGCCCTGCAAAATGACCTCCAGCAGGCCACAAATGTGCATTTGTCTGCTCAAACGGTCAGAAACAGACTCCATGAGGGTGGTATGAGGGCCCGATGTCCACAGGTGGGGGTTGTGCTTACAGCCCAACACCGTGCAGGACGTTTGGCATTTGCCAGAGAACACCAATATTGGCAAATTCGCCACTGACGCCCTGTGCTCTTCACAGATGAAAGCAGGTTCACACTGAGCACATGTGACAGACGTGACAGAGTCTGGAGACGCCGTGGAGAACGTTCTGCTGCCTGCAACATCCTCCAGCATGACCGGTTTGGCGGTGGGTCAGTCATGGTGTGGGGTGGCATTTCTTTGGGGGGCCGCACAGCCCTCCATGTGCTCGCCAGAGGTAGCCTGACTGCCATTAGGTACCGAGATGAGATCCTCAGACCCCTTGTGAGACCATATGCTGGTGCGGTTGGCCCTGGGTTCCTCCTAATGCAAGATAATGCTAGACCTCATGTGGCTGGAGTGTGTCAGCAGTTCCTGCAAGAGGAAGGCATTGATGCTATGGACTGGCCCGCCCGTTCCCCAGACCTGAATCCAATTGAGCACATCTGGGAAATCATGTCTCGCTCCATCCACCAACGCCACGTTGCACCACAGACTGTCCAGGAGTTGGTGGATGCTTTAGTCCAGGTCTGGGAGGAGATCCCTCAGGAGACCATCCGCCACCTCATCAGGAGCATGCCCAGGCATTGTAGGGATGTCATACAGTTACGTGGAGGCCACACACACTACTGAGCCTCATTTTGACTTGTTTTAAGGACATTACATCAAAGTTGGATCAGCCTGTAGTGTGGTTTTCCACTTTAATTTTGAGGGTGACTCCAAATCCAGACCTCCATGGGTTGATACATTTGATTTTCATTGATAATTTCTGTGTGATTTTGTTCAACTATGTAAAGAAAAAAGTATTTAATAAGATTATTTCATTCATTCAGCTCTAGGATGTGTTATTTTAGTGTTCCCTTTATTTTTTTGAGCAGTGTACTTTATTGTCCATTTACATGGAAATCAGCATCAAATACACAAACACAACACAAAATATTATATGAAGTACGGAAAACTGGAAAGTTGTTACACAAGTCACACATTTACATTTACATATATTCAAAGTCTCTGAGGCTTACTGTTCGACCGTGCATTGGACCTGCATCTGTCCTATGTCCCACTGTTCAGCAGCCCAATGGCTGATGTGATGAAACTTACCTTGCTCCTATTCTTACTGAACAGTGGGACCCTTAATCTCCTTCCGGAGGGAAGCAGCTCAAAACATTGGGCAAATTGTGTGTGGGGTCCTCTATGATGCATTTGGCCTTGTCCCTTGCCCATTTATTATACAGGCCCTGAAGCCCCCTGCACTGCAGCCCGCAAAGCTTGGACCCCAGTTTCACAGTCCGCCTGAGGATACCCTTATTAGCCACTGACAGCCCACCGAATTAGGCCAGGAACAGAAAGTCAGCACACAGGTGTAGTAGTTGGAGAGTATCCGGGTGTTGGCTTTCAGTTGTCTCAGTCTGCGCAGGAGGTACAGTCATTGTTGGCAGTTTCTGTGATGGGAGCACTCAGCGCTGGAAGGGCTGCATTAACAATAGCCCCACAGGAACGGCTTCTATCACAGAAACCATCATCCCCAGTAGGTGTAGGCACTGGCGAAAACGCACTGTGTGACCCAGACGCAATAGGGAGCGAGCCAAGGTTAGGATGGAGAGAGACAGTCTCTCTCCATCTGTTGATGCGTTCCACCACTGACATATTGCCGGTTCTGACCAGCACAAGCTGGCCCGACAAAAACAGGAGAAAGTGCCTGAGCGCCAGATACACCGTTAGGAGCTCCGGGTAATTGACATGCAGTGCGCTCTGCACCAGTGTCCATTTCCCCCCGAATCGAGTTGCCTTCGTACAGCGTACCCCACCCTCGGGGGGATGAACCTGTCATGATCACCTTGCGGGATACAACTCTGCTAATGGGAGCGCCCTGACAATAGCAGAGGGTCCCACCACTGGGCCATGGCCCGTAGGCCTGACAACAACCCCCAAAGCGACCGGCTTAGGCTGGGAGATGCATCCACGTGAGTGGCTAGCACTCAGCGCTGGAAGGGCTGCATTAACAATAGCCCCACAGGAACGGCTTCCATCACAGAAACCATCATCCCCAGTAGGTGTAGGCACTGGCGAAAACGCACTGTGTGACCCAGACGAAATGTGGTTAAGCAGAGCTTGAACCCGGATACCCTCCGTAGGGATAGAAATGCGTGATACGTGAGTGAGTCTAGCTCGAGACCCAGAAACAGAATGCGCTGAGATGTAGTCAGACAGCTCTTTATCTGGTTTCTTATGAAATCTAGAGACTGAATACGGGACCGTGGCATGGATGTGTGTAATACTGATTGCCTCCTAGACTCCGCCGCCACCAGCCAATCGGCTGTAATAGCCGGTGGCTTGTGAGCATTCTGAGTTTGTAGACTCTGAGGTGCTTGCTGAGGGCATGTAGATCTAGAACGGGACGCAAAGTCCCGTCCCTTTTCGGAACCAGGAAATACCAGCTGTACCAGCCGTCCTGGATCTTTGACATAGGAACCACTCGGATTGCCTACTTCTGGAGACAGGAGGATATTTTCTCCCTCAAAACAGACACAGAGGCCTCAGGAATAGTCAACATGATGACACTGCAGAAGCGTGGGGGACGCACAACAAATTGTAGTCTGTTCCCTGACTTCACTGTTCGCATGATCCAGGGTGACACAGCGCATGCGAACCATTGGTCGGAGCAGACAACGAGACTACTGTGAAGTGCAATCTGAAGGGGCAGGACGCCACCTTGTGGACTGGGAGAGATTGGTTCTTCTTCCATTCCCACCACTCTTGACAACTGTGTGTCTGAATGTGGAGAAGGGACACTTTTCACCGAACTCACATACGGGAGACAACACTTTTGACACCCGTGAACACGGTGGAACTTGGTAGAATGTTTTTTTTATGTGCCAAGGTTTGCCTAAATCCCGGCCCACTCTGGGTACACAAGCTCCGGCTATCAGTGACGTACCCGATTGGCAGTGCCACTTGGGGGTACTGTCGTCACAATGAGTCTCACTCGGTTTAGGCGGTAAGATGCGTTCCGATGACCGGCTGGCACCCAGCACTGGACCGCACGCATTAAAAATAGACCCAGGGAATTTTTTTTATCATGGAGGTTACCCTACCGACCAGTCATAGGTACTAGCAACGAAGCATCTAGCTGGGAATTAACAGACAGCTCTGAAAAACGGATGCCTTCTGTGGTAACAGACAGGGGTGATTCGTAATTTAATCTAATTCCCAGGAATGAAAAGCGTTGACCTGGAGACAGACAGCTAATTTGGGGGCACATATGAACCACAGAGACTGTGTGTGGGATAACAGCGTGGTCGGGTCCAACCCTGCTCAGTCCCTCGACTCCGCTACCAACAACTAATCGCCTATAGAGCACATAACCTGTATCACTAGACACCTCATAGGGACTAGTGAGCTACAGGTAGGAATCAGCAATGAATCTCAGTAATGAGCCACCTATGGGGAGGGGTGCTCCCTTGTGGACAGTGACCCTACTTGTCACTCTCACCCTGGGGAGATTGACATACCCCTTGAACCGTGTGAACACCGTGGAATGCGGGGCAACAGAGGGGGAAGCATTAAATATAGCTTCCAACATAATGTATTATTCTGTGAGACTGTATAGCCTGCATGAAGCAATATATGGCTGACGTAGTACCCCCGTTTGCCAAACGTGGGGGCACTGTTGTCACAGTAATGTTTTTGCGGAGGGGTGCAATGGGCGCACAAGCAGTGCTTGACCAAGGCAGACACAGGTGGCAGGGGGTACCCACCGAATCTGGCTGCCCATTCTCTTCGAGTAGCCTCCCGTAACTGCAAAAGAGTGCACAGGAGCCGGGTTGGGTGTGGGCAGCCACTGCATACCCCACGCCCAGGCAGACAAGACATTTCCTCCAACCACCCAATCCATCTCCGCTTCCTGCACCTCGGAAAGTCGCCATTGGTAGTTCCAAGCTTCCTCAAGATGCTACACGTCTTTCCAGGGAGTTTGTACGCAGTACATGGAAATGCGCACATGGACTGGTTCGAGCAAAACCCCTGAGCTTGCTCCAAGCCGAGACAGACTACACATAGATCGTGAGTATCTTTCCAATAAATGGTATAACTGCATGACTGGGGGCATGATCTCTACCCTGAACCCGGATTAGCCATCATAATTTCTGTCGTCTTCTTAGCCATCGTACCTCATTGCACCAGCAAATTGAAGAATAACTGATTGTTCATGATTAGCAATGTCCAGGGGGTGAGCACACTCTACCACTATGGGATGGTTTAGTTGGCGCAATGTAAGACAGTCTCATTTTACAATTGTTTGTTTTAGTAGCGTGAATCATTCGTGTTCACACGGAGGTGAAGAATGAAATAATTGAAGGAATGAATCCGAGCCTCACTCTTATCAACTCTGGAAGGCGGTGCTTCCAGCGAGGCGCGGATTTCATTGGCCTTGTCAGGCGTGATTGTAGATCCTTCAACCAAAGTCACGAGAATGTGACTCCCCATAATATCTCATACCGAAGTTGGCTGACTGAAAGGGAACTCCCCACTCTCTCACAAGGGCTCCATTCACATGAAACCTGAGACGTGTAAGTATCAAGTGCTCAAGGAACTTCACAACGACTGACGTTATGGACTAGTCATTCAGCTCCGCTGGATTGTTCTTCTTTGGAACTGGTCGCATCTTCTTCTTGGCTTGCCCGGTGAGGGTTGCCATACCCTACCAGGCCTGCCTGTAATTCTCTGTGTGGAACATGGTTTCCACTTTATTTTGGTAGTTGTCCTTAGCCTGGGCTATTTGTTGTTTTAATGTCTGCAGGGTTTTCACATCCTCTTGGTTGCCAGCAGAAAAGGCTGTCTGTTTAAACTCTGCAGTAATCCAAGGCTTGTTATTTGGATAGCATTTCACCACCACCATTTGTGGGGACTAACATGCCCTCATGGAAATAGATATTATGCAGTCACTGCTGATACTGACTCCTCAAGGGTATGGTCAATAATAAAAATATCCCAGTTTGTACAGGAAAAACTGCCTTGCAGGCTTTCTATAGCTTCCTCTGACCATATCAGGACTGCCCTTTCGTTAATATTTTCCTGTTTCGGTTTCAGTTTGTATGTTGGCAGTAATTGAATTGCATAGTGGTAGGACAATATGAAGTGAGCAGGAGTTAAAAGTCTGATTTTGGGTGAATCAGGGGACATGTCTTCCAGCGTGTTGACACATTGGTAGATGGTTTGAACAGCAGTTGTAGTATCTGCTGTGGTTGGTACATAAACAGTTGTAATAAACACTTGTCCAAATTCCCTTGGGAGATAGAAAGGGTGCAGTGAGATGCATAAATAGTTCAACATATTTTGTGCAGACAGTGCTCTTGATGTTAATGGAAGAACTCATCAATTTTATGCCTTATTGATCTCACGTTAGTAAAAATGATGGTGGGAAGTGGGGGATTGTTCTGACGTTTATGAAGTTTCCTTCACAATCCTCCTTTCTTGTCTCCTTTCCTTAGTCCTCCTTTTCGTCTCTTCCATTGTATATTCCATGTTGTATTAATCTCCGGCTGCAATGCACTTGTGTCATAGTTTTCTCTGCCGGTGCATGATTATTTAATATCAACAAGTTAGTCTCTGGTGTACCTGATACTACATACATGTATTCCACCTGTGTCTCCAAACTTGCAGTGGACCAATGCAAGCAGATTCAGGCTTGGGATCAAAACAAAAGCCAATTGTAAATCCATCTTGTGTGCCCTTGGTTCATCTCACTATTCCATGTTTTCAAACATTCAGACGAGCACTGTAGACAATAACCTAAACAAAAAACAAACAAAAGCCAATTGAGCAGCACCCCCTTTTCATAGATCTGGAGGATACATATTTTCATATGCCAAACATCTTCCCCATCTCCTTATCACCCTGCACATTTTTCACCGGTGCAGTGCCAGGGGATCAGAGTATTGGCCTATCTGGACGATTGGCTGGTCGTAAAGGAGTCAAGGGAACAGGTGGAGCTCCACACTGCTACGCTGGTTTCCCATATTCAGTCTCTGGCATAGTGAATCACAAAAAAAGTTGTTTGACTCTGGCTCAGCGCATTCAGTTTCTGGGTCTCGTTCTGGACTCGGTTCTGAATCATGCGTTTTTGTCCCAACAGAGGACGAATTGAGGAAATGGATGCGAGCTTCCGAGGGTGGGCTCGGCATCCATTGGCCCGTTGGGCGTGATTTCAGTTTGCTTCAGGTGAATAGGATTGGTTGTTGACTATTATGTTATACCTCATTCCCTCCTTTAGGGAACAGTAGTTATATTCATGACTGTACATTTTCTAAAGCTGCAAATTAAACCTGTTGAGTTAAAACAAAACAAGAAAGTTGATGTGGAACAATAATTCACAAACAGGTACAGTACACCTCAAAAATAAGATTTTAATTTCTGTCATGACTATTTAAGGATAAAAATAGATTGGAAACAGTTGGAGCTTTCACACTCTCTGGATTTGCACATTGAGAGATCATTGCCACACACGCAGAACACAGCATGCATGCACGTACACACACACAAACACACACACACAGGTGAACATGTTGAATGAATGACCTGGCTAGATATGGCTCGGTGAAAAGAGCGAAGGGGAGCCCACTTGACCTCGATGAGCAGACAAATGGTCACATTAGCACAGAGGGATTAGCACACAGGCTTGTACACACACACACAAACACATACAAACACATCCCTAATTAGAGCACAGGGATTACACATTTACATTTACATCATTTAGCAGACGCTCTTATCCAGAGCGACTTACAAATTACACTCCTACAGAGCCAGGGTTTTAACACTGAAAACCATTTCCTCCACACTATTGGGTTCTATAGGATCCATTCACTAGCAACCTGAGGATATCTCTGAACAGGAAGTATTAACATTTAGGACCAGGGCTGTCTGTTAGTTAAATCACATAAGCATAGGAGGCCCAAAGACAAGTTTAGTTATTGCAATTATTTTGTGTACAATCAATGCAGTCAGTTATTATATGAACTATACAGACTACATGTGCGCACACACACCAGGTGAAAATAAATAAAAATAAATATGAGTAATTCCGGACACATTTAGATGTGACAAGGCAATGAGACATTAACAGATATTCAGAGACATGACTTGTAATAACTTTTCCGACTTTTTAAGTTTCACAAGTTTGAGGGATTTATAAAATTGTAGCAGTTCAATGAAAAAAAACCTACAAAATAAGGAATTTTCCCACCCCATTTACATTTGTGAATATAACATTTGGCCAGGAGAATAATAATGTTAATAAAATAGTTCTGATCGGATAAGGATAAGCATAATGCCATTTAACATCATCAAAGGTAAACATAGGTAATTTATGAGATTTTATACACAACCATTCATGAATTTCAAGCCATAGTTTACTAGAATGGCGGCATACATTTTTTAAATGCTTTATAGATTCTGAATCAGAGGAGCAAAAAACACAAGGCGTTTTGTCAAAATGGAACCTTTTGTGCAAGTAATCATTAACAGGGTAGATATTTTAAAATTAGTTTCTTTAACTTTTGGGATAACTGGACAATTAAGGTAAAAGGTAGTCACTTTTGACCAAAGCATGAATTGGTCACTTCCATAGAAAAATATTGAATTGTAATCACCCAAAATTATTTCATTAAATGCCAATCGTATCCACTTATTGTTGCATTTTTTATCCAAAAGGTTCAAGTCATTAATTTGCAAACTTGGAAAAATGGGAACAACCTCATAATATAACAAAATATTCTTAATAAGTAAAGGAAGTGGACTTGCTTTGCAAACCTTAATATATTCTCTCTGAGTAATATTTAACTGACATTTACCAATTAACTCATCAAATAGCAGAAACTCCCCAGTGTTCTCTCACAAATCACATATATTTTCCAGAAAATTAAAATTTGCTGATGAAACTTAGACAATATTACAGGTAATTTTAGAGTGCCAGGATCACACTTCATTAGGAATTCAAGTCCACCAAGTTTATTAAACACACTGTTAAGGGATATGATACCACATAGAGGTAGGATTAGATAGACATAATTTCAACCATTTAATCTTAAAAGTACCCACTAAAAACTCAAAATCAATAGCCTGTAAACCTCCATGATCATAGTCTTTCACTAATTGAGATTTTCGAATATAATGCGTTTATTCCTCCAAATAAATCTAAATATAACATAATTTACTTTTTTGATGTTATTAGAAGGAAATTATAGATAAACCATCAGTCTTGGACGAAAGAATATGACTCAAAATTGAGATATCACGTTGCAGCCAATGACTTAAAGAAACTCTTATGGAATTAATTCTACTATCAATGTTTAAAGATTCTCTATCAGTATTTTTTAAGTGATAACAATTCCTAAATATTGAACTTCCTTTAAACAGGTATGGAGGCAATGTTCACAGAGTCACAGCAATGAATGGGCATGAGATCACATTTGTTAAGGTTCAGAGTCAACAACAGAGGCCATAGTACATTTCTTGATTATTTCAATAGCCAAGGAAATAGCCTCCCTATCCTTTAGGAAATGGGCATTATCATCTGCAAATTGACCGATATTTATATATTTACCAAATACACGGATCCCTTTTATTTGTTAAGAAATAAGGCTAATAAATATGTGGCTAAAATAAATAAAAGCGGGGAGATTGGACAACCCTGTCTAATTCCTCTAGCAATAGAGAAACGATGGGATGTTACATTGCTCATAGCCACCGTAATGAACTCACTGTAATCTATAATATCCAATACCAATCGTATATGGTTATGAATATTCCTTCCTTTAATGAAGACTGATTGTGTTTCACTGATATCATCAAGGCCTTTTTTAGCCTATTAGCATAGACATGGGCTAATAACTTATAGTCAGTTTCCAACAACGTGATTGGTCTCCAATTGTCCAAATAAAGAGAGTCCTTCTTTGGTTTGGGTATAAGAACTATTAGTCCCTGTCTCAAAGAAGGAGGTAAGATAGCATTATTATTATTTATTTTTTATTTCACCTTTATTTAACCAGGTAAACCAGTTGAGAACAAGTTCTCATTTACAACTGCGACCAGATAAAGGCCAAGATAAAGCAAAGCAGTGCGATAAAAAACAACAACACAGAGTTACATATGGGGTAAACAAAACATAAAGTCAAAAATACAACAGAAAATATATATACAGTGTGTGCAAATGTAGCAAGTTATGGAGGTAAGGCAATAAATAGGCCATAGTGCAAAATAATTACAATTTAGTATTAACACTGGAATGATAGAGAGATGATGTGCAAATAGAGATACTGGGGTGCAAATGAGCAAAATAAATAACAATATGGGGATGAGGTAGTTGGGTGGGCTAATTTCAGATGGGCTGTGTACAGGTGCAGTGATCGGTAAGGTGCTCTGACAACTGATGCTTAAAGTTAGTGAGGGAGATAAGAGTCTCCAGCTTCAGAGATTTTTGCAGTTCGTTCCAGTCATTGGCAGCAGAGAACTGGAAGGAATGGCGGCCAAAGGAGGTGTTGGCTTTGGGGATGACCAGTGAGATATACCTGCTGGAGCGCATACTACGGGTGGGTGTTGCTATGCTGACCAATGAGCTAAGATAAGGCGGGATTTGCCTAGCAGTGATTTATAGATGACCTGGAGCCAGTGGGTTTGGCGACGAATATGTAGTGAGGACCAGCCAACAAGAGCGTACAGGTCACAGTGGTGGGTAGTATATGGGGCTTTGGTGACAAAACGGATGGCACTGTGATAGACTACATTATATTTCCTGAGTAGATTGTTAGATGCTATTTTGTAAATGACATCGCCGAAGTCAAGGATCGGTAGGATAGTCAGTTTAACGAGGGCATGTTTGGCAGCATGAGTGAAGGAGGCTTTGTTGTGAAATAGGAAGCCGATTCTAGATTTAACTTTGGATTGGAGATGCTTAATGTGAGTCTGGAAGGAGAGTTTACAGTCTAACCAGACACCTAGGTATTTGTAGTTGTCCACATACTCTAGGTCAGACCTGCCGAGAGTAGTGATTCTGGTCGGGTGGGCGGGTGCCAGCAGCGTTCGATTGAAGAGCATGCGTTTAGTTTTACTAGTGTTTAAGAGCAGTTGGAGACTACAGAAGGAGTGTAGTATGACATTGAAGCTTGTTTGGAGGTTTGTTAACACAGTGTCCAATGAAGGGCCAGATGTATACAAAATGGTGTCGTCTGCGTAGAGGTGGATCTGAGAGTCAACAGCAGCAAGAACGACATCATTGATATACACAGAGAAAAGAGTCGGCTCGAGAATTGAACCCTGTGGCACCCCCATAGAGACTGCCATAGGTCCAGACAACAGGCCCTCCGATTTGACACATTGAACTCTATCTGAGAAGTAGTTGGTGAACCAGGCGAGGCAGTCATTTGAGAAACCAAGGCTATTTAGTCTGCCAAAAAGAATGCAGTGGTTGACAGAGTCGAAAGCCTTGGCCAGGTCGATGAAGACGGCTGCACAGTACTGTCTATTATCGATCGCGGTTATAATATCGTTTAGGACCTTGAGCGAGGCTGAGGTGCACCCATGACCAGCTCGGAAACCGGATTGCATAGCGGAGAAGGTACGGTGGGATTCGAAATGGTCGGTGATCTGTTTGTTAACTTGGCTTTCAAAAACGTTCGAAAGGCAGGGCATGATGGATATAGGTCTGTAACAGTTTGGATCTAGAGTGTCATGGGGGGCATGGGCAAGTTGCAGCGGAGGGTGCAGAGCTGGTGGCCGGGGTAGTGGTAGCCAGGTGGAAAGCATGGCCAGCCGTAACAAAATGCTTGTTGAAATTCTCGATTATTGTAGATTTATCGGTGGTGATAGTGTTTCCTAGCCTCAGTGCAGTGGGCAGCTGGGAGGAGGTGCTCTTATTCTCCATGGACTTTACAGTGTCCCAAAACTTTTTGGAGTTAGTGCTACAGGATGCAAATTTCTGTTTGAAAAATCTAGCCTTTGCTTTCCTAACTGCTTGTGTATATTGGTTCCTAACTTCCCTGAAAAGTTGCATACTCTGGGGGGCTATTCGATGCTAATGCAGTACGCCACACAATGTTTTTGTGCTGGTCAAGGGCAGTCAAGTCTGAGGAGAACCAGGGGCTCTATCTGTTCTTAGTTCAGAATTTTTTGAATGGGGCATGCTTATTTAAGATTGAGAGGAAAGCACTTTTAAAGAACAACCAGGCATCCTCTACTGACGGAATGAGATCGATATCCATCCAGGATACCTGGGCCAGGTCAATTAGGAAGGCCTGCTCGCTAAAGTGTTTTAGGGAGCGTTTGACAGTGATGAGGGGTGGTCGTTTGACCGCGGACCTGTTACGGACGCAGGCAATAAGGCAGTGATCGCTGAGATCCTGGTTGAAGACAGCAGAGGTGTATTTAGAGGGTAAGTTAGTCAGGATGATATCTATGAGGGTGCCCACGGATTTAGGGTTGTACCTGATAGGTTCCTTGATAATGAGTGAGATTGAGGGCATCTAGTTTGGATTGTAGGATGGCCGGGGTGTTAAGCATATCCCAGTTTAGGTCACCAAGCAGTACGAACTCTGAGGATAGATGGGGGGCAATCAATTCACATATGATGTCCAGGGCACAGCTGGGGGCTGAGGGGGGTCTGTAGCATGCGGCAACAGTGAGAGACTTATTTCTGGAAAGGTGGATTTTCAGAAGTAGGAGCTCAAACTGTTTGGGCACAGACCAGGATAGTATGATAGAGCTCTGCAGGCTATTTCTACAGTAGATTGCAACTCCACCCCCTTTGGCAGTTCTATCTAGATGGAAAATGTTGTAGTTGGGGATGGACATTTCTGAATTTTTGGTGGCCTTCCTAAGCCAGGATTCAGACACTGCTAGAACATCAGGGTTGGCGGAGTGTGCTAACGCAGTGAATAACTCAAACTTAGGAAGGAGGCTTCTGATGTTAACATGCAAAAAGCCAAAGCTTTTACGGTTATAGAAGTCAACAAATGATAGCGCCTGGGGAGTAGGAGTGATACTGGGGGCTGCAGGGCCTGGGTTAACCTCTACATCACCAGAGGAACAGAGGAGGACTAGAATAAGGATACAGTGTAGTATCTGAACAATTTATAATTTTGGCTGAGGTTTTGAAATGGTGTGTTAGATGAACTTTACTCTGCTTTGCTGAAACATCTGGAAAGCATTACTATAGGGGCCCCCTGAAACAGAGGACACTTGGATATGTGGAGGCCAGGGATTGGTCTATCCAAAACACCCATCTTATGTTACATAGGATATATACCAGGTTTTGAACAAAGGACGGGGAGAATAATCATATTTGAGATTGGGTTAGTTGTTCTCCAGATTCTGCAGAAATCTGTAAATTGATGCTGAAATCTTTGATGTAATAAAAGTTATAATCAAGTACAGTGTCAGCGGATTCCTTGTCAACACAGCATTGCAGCATCGTTGTCTCGACACCACAGAAACTGGCGACGAGGATTTTGGGACGAGTTGCGTCTTTTAAGCGTTGCATCATGGGCTCCGAGCTGACTCCCGCTACAGAGGCCGGCAGATAAGGTGAGCTTTCTCACAACTTTGGGCGCTGGTCAGTTCGTGTGGCTGTGTGTGTGTTGGGGGATGCACCGTTAAGAACTTGTGTGTGCGCCTTGCTGTTATTTGCTGTAGGATGAGAATCCGTTCTAAATTTCTAAAGTTGTTTGCGTTGGAAACAACGCAAACAGGGGGGAGTGTCTATAGGAATTGATAACACTGGGCCCAGGAATATTTGGCTTGAATAAAATTAAAGGGAAAAGGAATAAAATAACGGAATAGAATGGAAAAGGAACTAAGGAAAAATGTATACTGTTAGGACGTCGCTGATCTACGGAAGCCCTCAAACGAGGCGATCATTAGATGGGCCACAAATCCTGTGAATTCACTAGGTGGATTTTCGGGTCAGTTCAAGGAACTAGAGATTGTAGAATACACATTCAATTGTATGTTACCTCTCGGTATATAGTTGACGAGGTATATGTCCGAAGTAGCCTCTCATTGAATATCTGCAACTCAAGGTAGCACAAATTTAGGAAGGACTATAAAGGAAATGCTGGTCTGTCTGCTGTTTAACTTAGAGAAAAGTTACTTGCGGGAGCGCTCCTTTCACCCTGAAGTCGAACTAATAAATGAACTGCGCATGTGTGGAGTTCTAAGGATTTTGTAGTTGTACCGAGCGAATATGCCACTCCCCTGCCTGCACTGAG